>NC_072737.1:4192312-4335133 GCF_026930045.1 Uloborus diversus | reverse complement strand
TCACCAAATTTCTTGGAATTCTGCCCCTGCATGCCGTGACGTAACTTGAAAAAAGTTTTAGGGACCACATTAAAAAAAAAGGGAAAGAAATATCTGATAGAAAAGCGGGGTCCAATCAAAATTGTGAAAATTTTAGTATTAAAAACGCAATTTTAGACTTTATTTGCCGATGCTGCGGGGAAAAAAGCAGGGGTCTGTCCAGGATTTTCACAGGGTCCGGTTTTTTTGTGAAAAATGAATTAATTTTGTGAAAATCAAAGAATTTGCAAAAAAAAGAAAAAAGATTTTTTTTTTTGGCGAAATGAAATTTTAGAATTTAGAGATGGCACAAATTGCATCATATAAACTTAAAATTGGGTGTTTGCCTCTTCTATGTTGAGAATATCATTCTCGGGTGTTTTTCTAATATTTGTGGGGGAGGGGGGGGGGGGGTGGCATTGCTCTCTCTAGTATCAATATTTATTTACCATTCTACATTATGTTAAATTATACTAAAAATATTTCTGTACGGTATTTGAAATAATTGTAACAAAAATAAATTCAGACAAGGGTTCAGCATGAACTTTTTGAGATCAGACACTCTTAAAAAGCACAGAATTTCGTTTAAAACTTATAAATTCCGTGATTTTAACAAAAATAAAAAGATATTTTATTCGTTTACCTCTTAACAAAGCATACTAAACATCAAAAATTCGAAAAATCGGATTTCCATAGCGGATGCAAAGAGATCGCAATTCTCAAAGTGAAGGCATCAAAAGTATAAAAACGGCATGTAAAAGAAATATTTTTGATAAAATTATTTTAAAATTGCATTTTAAGAGTCCTATGATGAACATATCATTAATATCTGTGGACACAGTTGAAAAAAAAAAAAAAAAAAAAAACCTTCGATTCAGCATTTGAATTTTTGACTCATAAATGAAAATGGAATTTTGCTTTATAAACTTGAAATGAGTGTTCTAACAGAAATAAGGAGACTTTTCATTTATTTGCATCCTAATAAAGCAAAGTTAGCTTTAAAAAAGAACAAAATATGATTCTCATATCAGATGTTAAAAGATTGCATTTTTCAAAATGTAGACAACTAAAGAAAAAAAAAGGTAAGTAAAAGAGTTCATTTAAAGTTAATCATCCCTGTTAGCATCGAAAAATCAAACACATATAATTTTTTCCCAAAATAATTGTTAAACATTGCAGCCCACCGTAAAAACGCAAATATTGACAAGCTGGTAAAATGATGAGAATATTTTCTATTCAAGTCATTATAAAGGTTTAACTCCAGACGCTAAGTGGCGATAATTTTGAAGTTGGTAGCCCTATCTGAAGCGATCATATTTATCCCCCACCCTTACTATCCCTTTGCAGTTCTAAGTTCATTTCGCTGATATGGTTGACTCTCTGTTTAATGACTTTCAAGGGACCATAAAATATCATCCTTAAGTAGAAAGTGTCCTTAAATAGAATGCTTTTAAAACTAGAGTGGACCATTTGAGACCATGAAAAGAGGTCTTTAAATAGAAAAAGTAGTTAAATAGAGCATAGAGCGAGCGTCGTTTAACGGAGAGCCAACTGATTATCATTATTATTGTTTATTAAATCATGAATGGGAAGATATTGCTTATCAACGCCTTTTCAGAAAAGTTTACAACAACAACGCTGCTAATTAGCTGTGATAAAACCAACAAACAAAATTATTTAAAACCAAACTTATTTTCAGCTGTTAATTTCTTTCCAAGAAATGAACAAAAAGCATTATATTTATTTGGCAGTAGCACTTATTTATCGCTTGCAGGAGCATCACAAGAGTGCCGATTTTTTTTCTTTGCAAAATTAGCATATTTTGTATAAGCTGATCCCTCTAATTTGACTTTAAAAAAGGTTCCAAAAATTATCTATTTTATACACGGAAATATGCGTAATTTTGCTTTCAGATTTGCTCTTTCAATAAAAACTTTGTGAAAGATCCGTTCTTGTTTATCCGTTCTTATTTTTTGAAGGGTTCCTTTTGGTTGATCGGGATTTTGTGAAAGGTCCCTTTTGGTTGATCGGGATTTTGTGAAAGGTCCATTTTGGTTGATTGGATTTTTGTGAAGGGTCCGTTAATGGACCCAAATATCCTCTGGCCAGGCCCCTGAAAAGGTATATGTCGTGGCAGAAAATTCTAGAAATTGAAGCCTTATAAACCATGTTTGAAAGAGAAATTAAAATCAATTCCTTCTCCCCCTGCAAGTTTTCGAAATTGAAGTTTCAAAAACGTAATTTCAGACAAACTTTAAACATTTAAGGGAAGGAGGATCTGAAGCCCTTCCTAGTAGTTTTTCAAAATAATGGTCCAAAAAACTTAAGCAGTGTTTTATATTCAGAGGCTATTCCACTTCAAATTTTTGTAAAAACCCATTGCTTGTGATATTAAAGAAAGGCAGTATGGGGACCCTTGCCTGAATATATTCTGAAACTCAAGTTTTAAAAATGCAATTGTAAGACCATATTTTGTTATATTAGGGCCAGTAATGTTTCAAAATTAAAGTTCTAAAAACAAAACAATTTTCAATGTTGTTGAGTATTTGAGGGCTTTGCCCTGAAACTTCCAAAAGTTTGATGCAAAAAAATGACATCTTTGTTATTAAAGCTGGTATTAAGTTGGTGCAAGTAAAACCAAAAAGCTCTTGAAAAGAGTAATTCAATGAGTCAGGAGCAAAGTTTTAATTTTGATGTAATAAACTTCAATAAACACATTTTCTATGTATAATCTACAAATTATTTTTTTGTGTTCTTAGTTTGATCAATATGAGTAACTAATTCAGTTTTAATCGTTTTATATTGTGGGGTAACATTTTACAAGATAAATATTTAGATTTGAAACATTTCTGTTTTTTGAAACGTTTTTGGAGTGTCAATGTTTAAAAATATTAGAAACTGATTCATTGCTTGCGTTTTAATTTGTATTATCCCTAGCCCTCTGATTGTTTTGTTCATTAATGTTTAAAAAATGCAAGTATGACTTGTTCACACGTATGATGCACTGATGTTTTAACTAACTTGATTTTTCTGTGTATGGGGGGAAGGGGTGGGCGCCAGGAAACTCTCGCCCAATAACCAGGGCTAAAGCAGAAATACATGAAATACACTAATTTACTGAATATACCATGCCTTGCCTTCAATCCTCGAGTTGAACTGAACCATTGCTTCAGTCACTTGTCTGGTCTGCGCTAATTCTATATTAGCTGCCAGTTTGTTAGGCACTCTTGGCTTGCTTAAGAGGTTTTCTATCTCCAGCTCAGTCACTTTCCTATGCCAGGCTGATGAGTGCTAATATGCACGAAACTGCAGTCCTCAGCTGGAAATGACTGAGCTGGCGGTGTATTTCATGTACTCCTATTACTGTTAATGAAAATAAAAACTCACTTTAGTGCTACGCTTCATTTTAGGTCTGTAAAAAAAAAAACTTTATAATTTAAATAATGTTTTGGTAAGGAATTTTTTTGTGACATTAGGTATAACTTTCTTTTTTTGTGGGAGGGGGGGGGGCAGGGGGAGGGAATCCTAATTGTGTTATTAAACATGCATTAGGGAAATTAGTTTGTAGTTACATGTCGTTAAAAAACAAACAGCCAAAAAAAAGTCTTATGTTACATTTTATTATATAAGCACAAAATTGATAATTTGTTGATTACATGTTTATAAATATTAAAAGTTATGTCATAATGGTCGTCCCTTACATTTACAAATAACCATACCCAAAGGTCACTAAATTATTTGGAATAAAACTTTGGATAGTACACTTTGAAATATTAAACTCTTGTTTTTTTTTTTTTTTTTATAAATCAGTAATAGACACTTTTAGACGGATGAGATTCACCCCTTAAAAATTTCGTTGTTCAAATATTAGAGGATGCAATATGTTCTTATGCTTTAAATTTTAATTACAAAAAGTTAAGAATGATTAAGTATTCAAAAGAAAAAAAATGTTATTTTACAATATGAAAAACAAACTTAAGTTTGCATGCTTTAGGATTTTCTGTAAATTCTATTTTGTAGATTAAACCTTCTCTCTGGGTAAAAAATTTTTTCAGAAACATTCTGAAATACTTCAACTTTTGTTTGTTTTCTTGTTATAAAGTATAATTTTTTGAAATTTTTATTCGTTGCTTGAATTTTACTGTTAAACTTTAAAATAAAAGAATTATGTAGTGTATTGCACTTTCTATTGTCCCAGTAACACAATATTTAAGGGTGCATTTCCCACCGTTAAAAGTGTTTATTGCCAAAAAAAAAAGAAAAGCCACAGGTTTAACATTTTTATGTATTCTATCTGAGTGCAATGTTTTATTCCAATCGGTGAGTGACATTTGGGGAGGATTACTTGTTAGTTATGTAAGACATTGTTAGATTTGATTGTTACTGAAATAAGGAAAGGTACTTTTTTATTCATTGACCTTCGCTTTATTAAGGTTGTCTTCACTTCACTGAAGGTCATTGTTTTACTTAGACTGAAAAACATAGAACAAGTATATTGCCATGTACTATTACAATTAACCAAAGCATTTGTTTATCTAACACTTTATATTGTTCAAAACTGTTTGAAATTTATTTTTCATTTTCATTGACAGTTTAATCTTTTTAGAACTGTGAATAACTCTTCTCCTTTGTAAATAACTGGACTTTCGCAGACAGGCGATGTGTTTATATCAGTTATGGGTACCATTTCCTCAGTGCAGTTGTATTGATTTGTGCAGTTTTCAGCAATTGGCTCTATATAATTCGACATAACGATGTTTTCTTTCCAATCTTTCATGTTGCATGAACAATTCCAAGGGTTTCCATGTAAAGAAATAGCTTGCAGTTGATGGTTTTCAAAGAATAGTTCACTCGGCATTTGCTTCAATTTGTTATTATGTAACAGAATATGTCGGATGGATTTTAGATGTCTGAATGTTTCCTCTTCCAAACTCTGCAAATTGTTTAAAGATAAATCTAAAACCTGCAAAACTTCTAAGCCATGAAATGAATCTTTATACAATTTTTGCAATTGGCAATTGTGCAAGATTAATTTCTTCAACAACTTGTGCGCTCCGTTGAATGCTCTGTTATTTATGATTTTTATTCTTCCTTGCAAGTTTAAGTGCATCAGTGCACGCAAGTCATAAAACATGTGTTCTATCAGTATGTCATTGTCTATGTTGGGAATGTGTAGGAACTTAAGAGAATACAGACCACGGAAACTGAATTTCATCAGATGGACTGGCTGCTGTTTGTGCCCTAAGGTTAGATGTTGAGTTCCATTCAGGAATTGGAAGCAGTGGGGGAATATGACTTTTATCGGATTGTGCTTCAGTTCTAACCATTGTAGATGTGGCAGAGGAGGGAACGTTAAACCTGATAAATGATCAATTTGGTTATTGCTCAAATCTAGATATTCTAACTTCAGCAGACCAACAAATGCGTCAGCATCGACTGACAGCAGATCGTTGTGCGACAGAAACAGTCGCCTTAGTTCCGGTGTTCCGTAGAATGCAAATCCGTACAGCTCTTTGATTCCGCTTTGTAGTAGATAAAGTTCTTTGAGTTTCAGTAGGCCATCCAGCATTTCCCATTTCAGATATCCAATTGTGCAATGGATAACGTATAGGACTTCCAACTCCGACAGCTTTGCAAAAGCTTTTTGTGCTCCTGTCATGTCCACTCTTTGGAGTGCCAAAAACTTCAGGTGTTCGAGGTTGTGAAACACACTATTCGTGATGTGAACTGTTGCACTATTGAGCGATCCTTGCAAATCAATGCTTTGAACTTTCTGGAAATGCTTCAGTATGTCGTTGGTGAATATTGTTTGTGTGTCGTTTTCTTGAAGAAATGTGATTGATTCGATGTCGTCAGAAAGTCTGTGTGTGAAGTTGATGTTGTGATTATTAAAAACGCACACTGCGCTCTTGATTAGGTGCTCGTCATTGTTTTCCGTTTTCCATTTGGACAAAAACATTTGTGATGATTGTGAGTATTGACATTCACATTCAGATGGACAGGTATTGATCCAGGACATGTCATTCAGGATCTGGAATTGAAATTTTTTTTATAGTGTATAGGAACTGTAGCATGAGAGTAAGAAATAAAAAAAATTCAGACAATAAAGCAGTGGAAAATATGAGTGCTGCAAGCAGATTGCAATCGCTACACTGAAACAAAGGTGTCGTAAAGTAAGACAAAACAACGTTAGAAGAAGCACAAATTTGCAAATTACAACAGACACGTGTTTCGGCGTTACAGGGAACGCCTTTTTCAATGCAAAAAATAATGAGCTTATGGATTGTCGGATGTCTTTTCATCCATAAGCTCATTATTTTTTGCATTGAAAAAGGCGTTCCCTGTAACGCCGAAACACGTGTCTGCTGTAATTTGCAAATTTGTGCTTCTTCTAACGTTGTTTTGTCTTACTTTACTGTTCAGCACAAAGGTATTTATTTATCTTAAAGGTCGTAGTTAACTACAAAAAAATTAGTTTTTCCAACTACAACTAAAAACAGTCTGAAATATATTTTTTCAGATTTTCTTTAAATTATACCTTTTATCAAAGTATGAGCGAATTTCTTTTAAATTATTAAAACAGGAAAAAAAATATAAGAAGAATTGGAATTAAAAAAAAAAAAGACAGTCAAACCTATCTGAACGGCTTGTAACTGAAAAAAATTTCTGGGGTCAATGCACATGCACACTTTACTCGTTCGCTTGTTCATTCTTTTCAAAATTTAAAAAATATTTGAAATTTTTAAATCAAATGTATTTATATGTTACAAAAGGGGTATGTTTTCAAATTAATTTTAAAATAAAGCTTTGCGTGAATTAACATATTATTATTGTTTTTAAATAAGCCCACTACGAGCTATTGCCTTGTCATGACTATTAAATCTTTTCTTTGAGTATTAGAATATCAGAGTAAAACTTAATTGGTCCCATGGACCACTTAATTATATTAAATTTGTATGCTTTGCACTTTTGTAGTCTCATGTGTTCCACCATTAATTCCCAGCTGTGCTTTATAATGAAGATGAAAAGGATTTGGATTTTTTCTAGAATTCATTCTGCTTGCTTATTCGTAAGTTGTTTTTAAAAAAAAGAAGAAAGAAAGAAATAGAAGATAGTCAAAGAAATTTGCAAAATGGCTAATTAATACATTAACAAATGCTACATAATGCCATTGTTATTGAAACAAATCTGAATAACAATAGAATATAATAGTAATATAATAAATTCAATTAGTAAGAAAAAATAAAAGATGTAAAAAATGAATTGCATTGTTATTTATTGCCATCAAAAACTTTTTTATGAAAAGTGATGAAACATTTGTTATAAATTTGTATCATGCATTTAGTGATCTACTAGTTTTTAAAATTGAAAAAAATATGCTAATTATAGCACAGCCAGATTTTGCCTTCTGTAAGGGGTTGAGACACATGAGTTTACATACATGTATGTAAACTATCAGATTGACAAAGTCGCAATACCTAACCCAAACTAGATTGCACGCAATCTAAATAAGTTAATATCTATGTAATCTAATCTTAAATGGCATAAATTAAAATGAAATCTTTAAATCCTAGTGAACACTAGTAACTAAATTAATCTGAACTAAATTGATGAACAATAGTAGAGTTATTTCAGAAACACTCTGAAGTAAAATTATTTAATAATGTAAGTAAAAATAAAATGATTATGAAACATTAGCCAACACTATATACAAAAAAATATAAATAAATAAATAAGTAAATAAATAAATAAAAAAGAACAAGTGAAAGAAAAGGAAAAAAATATATTTATATAAATAAATGAATAAATAACAAACTGCAGGTCAAGAAAATAAAAATTGATAAAATGAAAAATAAAATAATAATAAATAAATAATAGATTAAAGTTCAAAAAAAAAAAAAAAGAGTAACATTGAAATAAATAACTAAATTAAAAATAAAGAAAAATAAATATTTTCTCCCTCAAAGCTGGGAGCTACTTGTGACATATCTGAACAAGTCACAAAATGAAGAAAGAACAGTTTAAAACATCTTGCATTATCTTTACTCATATATTTTTACATTTTTTTTTCAAGAGAAATTTACTACAATCGTTTTTTCTAAAAGTTACATTTTTTTTTTTTTGATGCAGTACAGATGCTGTACTATAAAACTATATAAACCAAACTTTCGGCATCCAAAAAGCAGTACATAATGTTATTTCCAATTCTAGTTATGATTTGTTATTAATATTTTTTTATTATATGTAATTCCCTCAAGAGTTAATTAAATGTAAAATAAAGGTCGTCATGCTTTAAAATATAAGCAACGCTACTATAAAAACACAAATGTGCAAAAATAAATTATGAACATATGTTTTGAGCTTTCAAGAAACCCCTTTTACAGTGCAAAAAGATATAAGCTTATGGATGTATGTTATGGATGCTTCCTAATCTAAAACTGGTTCCTTGTAACCCCAAAACATGTGTGTGCAATGTTTTTCAAATTTTTGTTTTTGAAAGAGTTTATATTTTAAATTGAATACTCGTGCATAATATGCATAGGCATACATTTGTTACGAACCTCAATCCATACTATCAACTTAACACATTTGCAGTGTTTGCCTCTACAAATGATTGTCTTCTTAAAATAGTTGTGCAGTAAATAGTATTGCTGGTTTAATAGGAAAATGCTGCTATTAATTTTCCTTATCTTCTTCTGAATTTAATAATATTTAAATATAATGAGTTAGTAAAATAGAAATTTAAACATATTAAAATTCCATATAAAACTTAAGTATAAATAAATGCTGCTTATTTAAAAACAAATTAAGTAAAATAAAAATTTTATTTTATGAATTTATCAATGAAACAAAGTAATGAGATAAATATACAGTAGAATCCTGATTTAACGTTTTTTTGTAGGACTGAAGAAAAAAAATGTAAGAGGTGGGAAAGTGTTATACAGGGGTCAACCAATTAAATACAGTAGAAGACCGTTGTAACGCCGACCTATATAACACAATTCTCTATAAACCGCACTACTTTTCAGAAGTAAACAATAGGTTTTGAAGTTAAAAAACTCCCTCTGTTTTTCTTGAAAACATAAAAATTGTTAGGCAAATTAAATTTTAAAACAGTTTTTCATCTTTCCATCTTAATTCAAAGTTTTAAAATGAAAATTAGTATTCAGAGTAAAAAGAAAATATCAGATGACTCTTGAAAATGCAGCTGTTATGCAAACCATGAAGCTAGCAGAAGTGCAGGATAATTCACTTTCTTATGATTGTGAACCATATTTACTTGTGAATGACAAATTGTAATATTGGTGCTTTAATACTCATTGCAGATAAAGTTCATTCTGAAGTGCTAATATACAGATATATTCTGAATATTAATTTCAAAATTTGTGAAATGATCTATATAATGCAAAAACCTGTGTAACGCAAAAGCTCTGGTCCCAAGGTGTGCGTTATAACGATCTTCTACTGTACTAAAAAGTAATGTGAATGGAAGTAGATTGATGTAATAAAACTATTTTATGAAATATTCATTGTTTAGAAATGAATGTAATGTATGACAACAAAATAGAATGCTTAAATTAGCTCTGTTTAAAAACTTCCATAATTTTTGAATGCCTCATATGTTTTCTTTTTGTGTCAGGAAGAGCCCTCAGAATCACTGAGAAACTGAGATAGTAGATAATGTATGTATTTAATGAATATTGAAGCAAATAGGTTATGCAGAATTCTAGAAATTGCACAAAGTGAGGCTCCTTATTTTGGAAAAAATAATGAATGAGAGTAAGTTACAAGAATGTCAACAATGGAAAATCTCAAGTTTCATTAAAATTTAATTAATTTCATTTGACGATTCAGTAATTAAAAAAAAACTGAAGTCCAATTCAGTGAATGTACAACATGGTAATCTATAAACTACAAAGTCATTTAATTTATACTGTCAGCCCCGTTTAATCGGTAACGGATAAATGAATCCCCCCCCCCCTTTTACGAATAAAGCTTCCTGGAACAGAATGTTTCCCCATAAACGTCCCTACTTAAACAAATAATTTCCCGGGATAATCGAATAATAGTGATCAGCTTTCGCAAATATTTTTGCTGAGAAAACTTTTGAATAAATTAGTAAGAAATTAAGTAAGAATAATTATTAACATGAATAGTTTTCGCCAACGGGCAAGAAAAACAACATTCATATTCCATCAAAACATTTCCACCATTCTATCAAATTTCATTTGTCTTTGCCATTACAAAAAAAAAATAATTGATAGACATTAATAAATTAATAAATATTAAATGAGAAACACGGTAGACGAGGAAGGGGAAAAGGGAGTCAGAAAATGTGTTTCTAAAAGACCTTGAGCAAGCAATTCACTATTATGGAATTTTTCAAAAAATAATGCACTGAAAAAAGTGCCAAAACAAAGATTTCATACCTCAATTTGTACGTTACTTTTGATAATTTTCATACGTACTTGTAATGTATGTACTAATTATTAAATTATTATTATTTTATATTAGCTTATTTCAAAAACCATTTTGCCAATAACGTTAATTATTCCATTTTAAGACAAATGTTGTTAATTTAGGAAGGTAAAGAAAATTTTCCCGCTTAATCGAATAATATTTCTTAGAACCGACAATATTGGATTAAGCGGGGCTGACAGTATTTGAAAATGTCAATGAGGAAGAAACTGAAAAAAGTAAATGCTGCATAATGATTGAGTGATGTCCATAGATAGGGTATATAGAGCACCATGTATATAGAGAGAATAATGCTGTTATAATTACATCAATACAAATACAAATGTGACGACCAGCAACATGCTCTGGTCCCAGTGTGTAGATACTGAAGATTTGTGAGCTATTTCGAACTTAAAACAGAGATGTCCCCCCCCCCAAGAGCAAGGGTACACCCTCAATACTACAAAATCCCCCAAAAGCAAGAGTCCTCCAACAAAAGAGATAATACCCCTAAAAATTTCATTGACACAGTCTGCGCCACGATCTCCCTTAGGTTGGTACCCTTGCTTAAAAGGTATATTTTAAGTTTTAAACTAATGCATAATACAGTAAAACCTCGCTACAACGATATTTTGGGGACCAAATAAATTTATTGTTGTAGAGGATATATTGTTATATTGAGAGCCTACATATATTGGAAACAGGCGCGGATCCAAAGGGGGGGGGGCAATGGGGCAATTGCCCCTCCCTGGGAAAATCAGGGGCGCCAGTAGGAAGGGGGCGCCGAAAGCGTCCCTGGACGAATATTTAAATACCAAAAAGAACGAAAGATAGTTGGAATTTATTAGTCTCATTCACCAGTTCTCAACCTGTGTGAAGTGGGGCGCTTCCGTTCCCCTCTTGTGGGCGCAATATCCGCAAGTTATGAGCTTTCTTTCTGAATTTGGTAGGAAAATTTTGGAATTGGGTACTAAAGAAAGACATTTGGAAAATTTATTTGGTTCATTCACTACTTCTCAATGTGTGGGGAGTAGGGCACGTCCCTTGGGGGCGCAATATCCGCAACTTATGAATTTTCCTTCTAAATAAAGCGGGGGGGGGGAGTTTTGGAATTAGGGACAAAAGAAAGAAATGTACTTAGAAAATTTATTTTTCTCATTCACGATTCTAAACCAATATTAAGTAGGGCGCTTCCACACCCCTCTTAGGGGCGCAATATTCGCAACTTAAAACATTTCCCTCCAAATTTAGGGGAAAAATTTTGAAATTGGGTATAGAAGTAGACATTTAGAAAAGTTATTTGGTTCATTCATCAGTTCTCAATCAGTGGGAAGTAGGGCGCGTTCCCCTAGGAGGCGCAATATCCGTAACTAATGAGTTTTCCTTTGAAATTTAGAGAGGAAGTTTTGGAATTAGGTACAAAAGAAAGAAATATATTTGGAAAATTTATTTGTCTCATTCACCGGTTCTCAACCTGTGGGAAGCGAGCTCTAGGGGGCGCACTATTCGCAATGTTTAAATTTTCACTCTAAATTTAGGGGGCGGGGGTTGAAATTTGGTACAAAAGAAAGAAAGACATTTTAAAAATTTATTTGGTTCTTTCATCGGTTCTCAGCGCACCCTGGGTGGTGCAATATCTGTAACTTATGAGTTTCCCTATATATCTACTGGGAAAGTTTTGGAATTGGGTACAAAAGAAAGAGAGACATTTGAAAAATTTATTTGGTTCATTTACCGATTCTCAATCTGTGGGGCGCCCGCGCTTCCTAGGGGGTGCAATATCTGCATTTTATGAGTGTCCCTCTAAATTTAGGGGAAGTTTTGGAACTGGGTGCTAAAAAAGACATTTAATTTTTTTTTTTACTTCATTAACCGTTCCTCAACCAGTGAGGAGTGGGGCGCGTCTGCGTCTGCTTAGGGGCGCAATATCATGAGAATTGCCCGTTCTCAACAGCGGATACAGAAATTTTTCAAGTGAGGAGCAATTGATTTTAATCATTCAACCTTTACTACGTATCCTGGTTACACATGTTAATAACACAGGTTTAGGTCTTCAATTCTGAAACATTTCCACTTGAGAACTCTGACCTCTCCCTTTCCCTACTATTATCAAAGATCATCTAAAATTGCGTTTTTTAACATTCAGTAACAAAAAAACTGCGGGGGAGGTCCTCCTTTATCCTCCTAATATCATCGAAGAGCGTCAAAAATTCCATTATTGACTTCAATTTCTAAAAATTTCTGGGAGAGATTTTCAGAATTCCATTTTTTCGTTTATCGTTAAAGCTGGCTTGCGATTGTGTTTTTTATTTATGATTTTATAGTTTTCAAAAATGTCCGAGGGAAGGGGCGAACCTCTCCCCACTCTGCGATCACCGAAGATCGTCAAAAATTGCGTTTCTGAAACTTTGATTTCGAAAAATGTTCGCGAGAAAGTTCCAAATCCAAACCCTTCCACTAACGCCTAACGTCATCAAAGAGATACTTTATTTACGTCTTTAGTATTTTAATTTCGACAAAATTTCCAAGGGAGAGCCTCCTAACCTCTCTTTGCGAAGCATCATCGAAGATCGTCTGAAATTGCGTTCATGAAACTTTTTCAAAAAAATACACATAAACCTCATTCCTTCCTTCAACATTACGAAAGATAGGTTACAATAGCGTTTTTATGACTTAAGTTTTGAAAAATATCTGGAAGTAGGGGGTTTGGAGGTGAAAACACCCCTCAGAGCCATTGGTTTTAACATAAATGCCAATTCTAGTAGAATTGTTTGAGCAAAAAAACCACCTTCAAAAGGTATTTTTGATTAAAAAAAAATCCACTTCATCAAAAAACCTCCTCCCGAGGGTATTTTTGATAAGAAAAAATAGTCCCTCCAGATAGTATTTTTCATTGCAAAACCTCCTCCGGAAGGTATTTCTGGCTGCGCTAGTGCAGTCTTTAATTACATTCTTATTATGTGGCGCAACCAGAGGAGGGGTCCACAGGACCCGTACCTACCCCTGAATGCTGAGTTGATGTTTTTTTTCTTCAGAAGTATTCTTTCTTACTGAAAGGAAGGAAGGAAAATGTCTTAGGGATAGAAAAGTTATTTTAACAAGGGAAAGAAATGTTAGGAAAAAACCTTAATTATTTTAAAAAGAAATGTTTAAATTAAAAAACTTTAACAGTTGTAGATTCTTGGTCAGCTAATTTGTTCCACCTCCCTTCTGAAAATAAAAATGCTGTGCGCGAAGCTCACCCCTTCCCCCCATCGAAAATTATTACAGATAGTCTCAAATTTTGTTTCCTGGTCTTTAATTTTGTAGAGATTATTCAGGAGGAAGAGCCCCCGAACACCCCACCATCTAACAACACCGAAGATCGTCTAAGTAGCGATTTTTAATCTTCAATTTCAAAAAATTACCAGGCCCTTAACCTTATCAAATATAGCCTACAACTGCATTTCTTAGAGTTCAATTTCGAAAAGTTCCTGGGGAGGGGTCTTTGAAATCCGTCCTTCTAATATCAATAAAGAATGACGAAAATTGTGTTTTTAAAGCTACAATTTTGCTAGTTTTAAGGGGATGAACCTCTGAATTTTTCTCTCTAACATCGTTGAAGAAAGTCTAAAAACCTTTGTTTTAAGGACTTCAATTTCGAGAAACTTTCAGAGGAGAGTCCCCCCTGGGACTCCCCTCTCCTCAATATCTTCAGATTGTCAAAAATTTCGTTTTCGGCGCTTCAATTTTGAAACATTGGCTGGGAGTGGTAAATCGACACAAAAAATCGGTATTCTAGTAGTTTAATAATTCTTGGCATTCTAGGGCTTTTTTACCGTTTGATAATAGCCTATTTGCATCGATGACATTTCCTAAACCCCACTTCTTTCTTTAACATCCACAAATGCAGTCTATAATCCCGTTTCTAAGACATAAATTTCAAAAAAATTCTGAGGGGGGGGGGGGAGCCTGAACATTTGCTTCCTTTAACATTACCAAAGATCATCTCCCAGTTTTGACCTCCCAACGGTCCTGTTAGTTTTTGTATGTGTGTTATATATTACATATATACCATATGTCTGAGGGAATTTTTTAAAAGTGCTCCCCCCCCCCTTCAAACTTAAAAAAAAAACTATTTTCAAGTTGTGCACCTGCTCTTCTTTTAACTTCAGATGGAATGCAATCGCGTTTTTAAGACTACAATTTTTAAACATTTTTGAAGAATCCCCATCCTCCTTCCGCTAACTTCATTGAAGATCGACTGAAATTGCGTTTATGGCAGGTGCACAGTCCCTCAAATTATCACCCCCATCGCCTCTCCCTTGCATCCGCGCTTACCATTTTGCATTTTGTTATTTAAGGCTATACTAAAACAATTGTTTACCCTGAAAACGTTATGCGCATCAATTACTTTTATTGCAATAATAAATTAGAATACCTTGTTGTACTTTTTTTCCCTTGATGGGGCGAGTGAGGGGGGGAGGCACCACAAATTAACGTCCAAGGTGTCACCCGTTCCGGGAACTCCACTATAAAATCCTATTATGTCCTACATTAGTTTATTTAAATTATTTTTCGCTTCCAGTAACGATGCAGTTTTACTTAATATTTTTTTTCCCCAGCGGGAGAATAGCTGAATGTTCAAAAGTAAAGAAGATGAGGATAACAATAAAAAATGTGATTTTTCATCTTTGAGAACTCATTTGGTGGTTGGGGGGGGGGGCGCCAGATGTGTGGGGGCGCCGAAATTGAAAAAAAAAAGTGCCCCCTCCTGAGCCGAATCCTGGATCCGCGCCTGATTGGAAATACAATAGGTTTTTTTTTTTTTTTTTAATATTATAGTGTACTACCCAGGTATAAATGTATTTGGATGACTCTCCAAAATCCTAACAATATTATGTCTCAGGAGAATAACTCAAGGATTGTTTGGCTTACAATTTTTTTTTTTTAATAGTTAGAAATAAGTTTTCCAATGTTATTCCATCCATATTAAAACAATAACTCATTTATTTCGTCGTATTTTTTTTTATTTTTTAATAACCAGAAAGTCACTCTTTTGGCGTGTCCCCATTCGTTTCTCAAATATACTTAAATTATTTAAAAATGTTATACTATCAACATTCCACAAATTTAATTTGTGGTACTAAATTAAGCATAAGTAAAGTTGTGAAATAACATCCTTGAACTAAATTTATCTCTTTAAATAATCAAAGTCTTAGGAATAAGTTCAGTTATTATATATTTAAAAAAGGAGTTTTTAATTTGTTGTACTTACAACCCTGTTAATTATCACCATTTTTAATAATTCTTATAGTGGTGAAAAGGAATAAGTTTACAATAAGCAGTATGTCGTCTATAGTCAGAGAAAACGGGAAAAAGGGCAAAAATTGATAAAATAGAATATTTTTCATTATTTGAAAGCCAAATTATCGCAATATAGGGAAGTGAAAATAAAAAAAAATCGTTTTACAGGGGTTTATTGCTAAAGAGAATATCCCAATATTGAGAGGAGGATAACATTAATTCCTATGCGAGTTCACCGGGACCACGAAATATTATCGTAGTAGAGGGATTATCGTTGTATCGGATAGCGTTGTAGCGAGGTTTTACTGTAATTTATATTATCAAAAAAAAAAAAAACTTGATTTGAACCCTTAAAACTTATAATTGCAAAAAATTACTTTAATAGAGATAAAAATATAAAAATCGAAGTTATTTTTCGATATTTCAATTATAGATTGTTTCAGGTCAAAAATTGGTTCTTTGAAAAATGTATGAAGAATAATTTTATGTATTTGTTTTTTTTTTTCTTGCGTTAATGGAGAAATTAGAAATTATTCCTGTTGATTTTTTTTTTTTCAATTATAAACAATATTTTATTCAATCATCATAGAATTCAAAGAACGACAAAATACTTTTAAATAGCATAATTTACTATGAAACTTTTATCATTACAATAGAAGACAGTTTTTGCTTGATTTTCAAGTAATATATATCTATAATTGCCTTAAAAATGTTGAATATTTGAAGCTTGCCTTGATGATAAAATAATATCCTACTCATATCAGATGAAAATCTTAAACATTATCAAATTCGTATTGAATTTGAAACCATATATTTCAACATTAATGCAATTAATAAAAACTGCAAAGAGTTTGTTAATGAATGCATAACCTAGCTATGTAATTTGCTTAAACGTTGACCTGCTTAATATTTTACTGAAAAGTTTCATTGGAACAATTTTTCCCCATAACTAAATCGAAATCACATTAATTTTCATAAGTATGAAAACAAATATTTTCAGTTTGGCATCAAAAATCATTGAACAATGTTCTTAGTGCACATTTTAATTTCATTTTTAGTAATAAAAGTAAGTAATGTTTGTAAGTAATGTAAGTTTTATTTTTAGTAATAAAAGTAATAAGTAAAACTTCATTCTTACAATAAAAGTAAGGTTAATCATCCCTTATGTGGAGGTTTATGTGTTCTCATACAATTCATTTTAATTAATGCATGAAATAAGAATAAGAAACATTATTTTCATGGGAAATTTATCAGGAACATTTTACTGCAAATCTTTTAGTTTGAATCTCAATTGATGCTGGCCTTAAAATATTTTTATTATACAATTGTTTAGATTATATGCAAAATCATTTTAATTTTTATATTAATAGTTTATTAATTTAAAGGTATTTTCTTAGTTTTTCATATAATACAATAATAAATTCTCTAATAATTGATAATTTTAATTGAATTCAAATCGTATTATTTTCAGATTTCTAAGTTACTAATTTAAAAGTGATGTTCCAGTTTATCAAATAATAATAATAATAGTAATAAAATAAGTTAACTTCTAATGTGAATTTATCTTTTTATTTCACACTACAAGACAAAATTGTACTTTACCATTTGTGACCTACAGTTCCATACTCCAAGCAACACACTAAATAACACTAAAAATATCATGATGCTCTTATTGAATCTGTGTCTGCTATAGACCTATTCCATGTTCAGAAGTCATATCTTTGATGGCATCACATTCCCCATTTCTAATTTCTTGACCCTTGCCTGAGACCATTTTCTGCTCTGTCCACTCGTAAAAATCAACGGATATAGCGACTTCCTGTTTCCTGTGGTTCGAAGATCAAATACTACAGCTTCCTTTATTGACTTGCTATTTTTTCTTATGAGTACTACACTCCTCTCTGCTCAACTACTACATTTCCTCCTTTGATATAAGAATAGGTTTGTTTATTTGTGGAGTTGGTGCAATTTCATAATGTTATTATCATACCAATTTGTGATTATTTTTCAACCTGATTATGAAAAAGAAATAAATCAGGACTTCAAGTTTAGTCAACAGTGCAGCATAGCAAGTAACAAAGCCAATAGAATGCCTAGGTTCATGAATAGATCTATTTCAAACAATTTTAAGAAGGTTTTTCTGCCTTTATACAGGAGTTTGGTAAGATCTAATTTGGAGTATGTTGCTGAATTTTGATATCTTTATCTCAAGAAAGATATTTCTTGATTAAAAACGGATCAAAGGAGGGATACTACGCTACTAAGAAGACTTTCAGAGTTTAGATTATGGTACCAGACTTAAAAGACTTAATATGTATAGCCTGGATCAAAAGAGAGAGCCATAGGAAACATCATTCAGTTGTATAAATTTATCAAAATGAAAGAAATATTCAGTTAGTGGGTTTAATATTTTCTTACAGAAAGCAGGATAAGGGGACATTGTCTTAAGCTATTTTTTTACAATACATTAATTGTTTCCTTCACATATGTTTATGTAAAACGTGCCTCAATTAATTTTTAGAGGAAAATTGAAACTTGAATTCCAGTAAATTCACTATTTCTTATGTGCTTATGCATTATTTCTTGTTCTTTTTTTCTTCTGTGACTGTCCCTTAAGCAGAGTGTCCCTTAATTAGAGGTAAATACATGGAAGTTCCTATTCAAAGGGACTGGGACCAAAAAAAATGTCCCTTAAATAGAGGTGTCCCTTATTTGGAGGTGTCCCTTATTCGGAGGTGTCCCTTAATGGAGGTTCTACTGTATCCTCTTGAAATATTGCTTATCACTGCAGTTATGCTGAAAAGATAAATCTTCTACTGGTTCATTTTATCTTGGATGAAATTTCACTGAATTTATCTTACCTCAACCTTGTTTAGGTAATGCCCCCTAAATTTTTTGAGCTTCTAAATTTCTTGAGAATTTCATAATTTATGCATTTTTTCAGATGTACCTGCCAGTGGAATGTATTTCATGTCCTATGAATGGTTACAGAGGGTGTTAACGCCAGCTGGAAAAGAGTAAGTATTTTGATAAGAGAAGAAATGTTTGTGGACTTCTCAAATATTGCAATTTGCCTTTTTTTACGCAGAACTTAGTCTTTTTTACAGAATATTTGGTTAACGTTTACATTTATTGATATTTAACAAGGTAAATCTTACACACAGATATATCTATCAGTGGATTGAAAGCAGGAATTTTTACAAATATTGCAAAAATTACCTAAAGACCAGTTGCCACCTGTTAACTAAGCATCTTACTGTGGCAAGTGAATAAAATAACCAACCGGTCACTTTTTAAAAACTTTTTTTTTTTAAACAAGTTATTTCTAATTTTTTTTGCACTTAGTGAAGTGAAAGCAATTCCAAGTTCTCACACAGTACTTCTTATCGCTAAAAGATAAGGAAAACTACCATTTATTCCATTGTCTTACCTCACCTGTCTCAAGAACTAGCAAGTACAAACCTGAGGGTTTGTAAGCTTAAGGTGTGGGGGAGGGAGTAGTGAATAAAATAAATTGCAGTACATTCACTACTTTACCAATATTTTATTCCACTGCTTGCCTTTTAGTACAGTGCCTTTTTGTTTTCACAAAAAAAAAAAGAAAAAATAAATAAATAAATTAAAAAAAAATTGAATTTTGACATCTTGAATTCAAATTATGTTTCTCGCAATCACGAGTGTGTGTATGTAGGCGTGTGTGTTTGTGTGTGGGGGTATGTGTGTTTGTGTGTAGGGGGTATGTGTATGTGTGTGTAGGCATGTGTGTTAGTGTCTGTGTGCTGGCATAAGTGTGTGGGTAGTTGTGCGTATGAATGTGTGTGTGGGGGGGGGGGGGGTATGTGTATGTGTGTGTAGGCATATGTGTTTGTGTCTGTGTGCAGGCATGAATGTATGGGTAGTTGTGTATGTGTGTGTAGGCATATGTGTTTGTGTCTGTGTGCAGGCATGAATATATGGGTAGTTGTGTATATGTGTGTGTATGTTTTTGTGTGTATGTGTGTGTCTGTATGTATGTGTATGTGTCTGTATGCATGTGTGTATGTGTTTGTGTATGTGTGTAGGTGTTTGTGTGTTTGTGTGTGTGTGTGTGTATGTAGGTGTGTGTTTGTATGCGCGTGTGTGTAGGATATGGATGCAACCTGGAGACGGCTTTCGCTATAGGAGCAGCATCGTGAGGTGCCGGTCGACGGTGGTGCTGCAGAGGGTGCTGGCGGGAAAATAAAATCATAGGACGCCAAAAACAGTCAAATGAAAGCAATAAGCAATCGTGATTGCTCAAAATAAATAAATTAATTAAAAAAAAAAAAAAAATTAATTTGAATTCCGAAATTTTGAATTCAAATTATGTTTTTCGCAATCACGAACTGAGACAGGACCTTACTCATTGGAGTTATTGTTTCTAGAAACGGCTCCTGTCCCCCCCCCCCCCCAAGTCTGCCTCTCCTCCTGGGCGGTTACTTGTGCATAGTTGTGTGTGTGCGCAGACCTGTGTTCATGCACGTAGGCGTGTGTGAGTGGATGTGTGTGAAGTCGTGCATGTGTATGTGTGTGAACGTGTGTGTGTGTGTAGTACATGGATGCCTTCGACCAGGAGAAGCGGATAGCTCAAAACCGGAGCAGCTGTGCCGCCAGCAGAGGACGGTGGGCGGTGGTGCTGCAAAGGCTTCTGGTCCAAGTTGAAAAAGGCATGGACACCAAAAACGGTCAAATGAGAACAATAAGCAATCGTGATTGCTCAAAAAAAATAATAATTTTTGATAAAGTGACTGCTAATGATAAAAAAAGTGGCTACTAAACTAGAAGCATTGACCCGCCACTGGCAACTAGCTAAAAATTTGAAATTTCAGATCTACTTAAAGAAGTTATAATGTGTTTTCTCTATTGAACCTTGCACTTGGCTACTTCTAACATATTGATGAAAATGCTTGAGTTCACATTACAAAATTTCTGCTTAGATCTTCATAATTGCTTGACATAAAATCTTTCTTGTTGAATCTATTTTGTAACTGCGAAGTATAAAGAAAAAAAACTTCAATCATTGCAAACTGAAGATCTCCTTGCCAAACTTGACTCCACTGCATTTATCACATAGTGAAATGTTCTGATTCTGTCTTGGTTTTTTGACTCAAGGTTCAACAAAGGGTCATCTACCTTCTTGTACATCCAATTGTTTATTCAGCTCTTGGTTTTAGAGTCATAGTTAGTTAGAGAGAGAGAGTTAGTTAGAGTAAACTCTTAGTAGAGTTTGTTTGGTCATTATTGAAAAGATAGGAAGTCTAAGTGCAATATTCAAGCAAAAATGAGGAGTCTGGGGCAAAGATTTTAAAATGAAAACATCCAAAATATAGTTTTGGGCCAAATTTGGTCGCTTAACAGGTGGGGGTGGGGGTCATGACAAACCCCTCTAAATCGGTGCACGTGTACATCTGCTTTGTAATTTTCATCAAACAATTTTTGCTTTACTTGTTCCTCAAAATGTTTGAAAATATCCTTGAACCTCCAGTGAATTCTGAAAGTGAAACCAATAGTTTTCTACATACATTTTGACTAGTGTGGGGGGTGCAAGAGAGTGAATAGTCTTGTGAAATACATAAGGTAAATACACCAGTAGTGGCCAGTTCTTAATAGTGCTTCAGTATCAGCAGTGCACACTTCAAGGCTTAAAAAAAAAGGATTCCAGGTTTCCCAGTGGGTTTAAACGTTCAGGAGGCAATACTTCCTATACATTTGATGCACTTGTGAATCCATTGGGAGACCTGGAACCTTTTTTACTTCCTTTTACAAAAAAGGAGGTATTGTATTAGCGAAAAAATTTTCACTCAAAAATCGACCTTAATTTCCATTTTGCTCACCCCCGAATGAATGTTGAGGTTTTTTTTTTTTTTTGACTCGACCACACGTGGATAAGTGCCTAAGAACGTATAAACACGCAAAATATCCATTTTGACGATTCCCAAGTTAGTTACAAAGAGTATGTATGTATGTGCGTATGTATGTTGCATAACTCAAGAACGGTATGTCCTAGAAAGTTGAAATTTAGTACTACTGGGGTCTAGTTGTGCACCTCCCCTTTTATTTGCATTCGGGTATTTTTAAGGGGGTCCTTTGCCCCTTTTTTGGGGGAAATCAGTTAATTTCGATGTAAACTCAAGTGGTGTTACAATTTGGCGAACACTTGGCGATATATCGCCAGTCTCTTGGTCTCCAAGTTTTGTCGCCAACTTGGCGATAAATTTGGCGATTTTTTTTTTTTAAATCTGGTTTCAATTTGGCCACTGTTGGAGATATTTAAAGAGTTAACTATTGAATCACATTAAAATTGCCAATAATGGGGAAATAACTTTTAATTGGTGTAAAAGGAAGTCATTTGATGCACACATCATCTCAATTTTTTTTTTTATTTTTACAAATATAAACCCTGAAGTGGCCACTATTGAATCACTGGTCACTGATAGCGTGTCTACCTTACATTAAATAACTCCACAAGTGCAACAATACCATTAATTCAACCACCTACAATTTATTTAAATGTTTATGGCTTGATTTCTTGTTTCACCTCTTTAATTAAAATTGGTTCTATACAGCTAAACTAGGGCAGCCACGCTCTTAATAAGGATTAAGATAAATATTTTAAAAACTGAAATAAGTTGTCCAATCCTATCACTTGTTTCAAAATTGGCATGAAAAGGAAGATTCATTTATAATTTAATTAAAATGTGGAGGTACTTCAACTTGATTATTAAAAGGTTGATTTTCTTATGGTTATGGTATGCTTTCATTTTTCTGTACAACAATTATATTTACTGTTTAAATAATTTTAAATATGCAATTGTAAGTTATTTTCAATTAAAAAAAAAATCTGATGTAACTTTTTAAAATTTTATTTTTCAGTCGAAGTGAAATCAGTGTATGGAGAACTCTTTTTGCTGGTGGAATGGCCGGTATTTGCAACTGGAGTGTTGCTATACCAGCAGATGTTTTGAAATCTCGTTTGCAGACAGGTATGTCCTTTTATGCGTGACTGTATTTCTGTACACTTCACACTCTTTACACATGCAGTAATGCTCCAAAGTTATGCAATAAGTAGTTTTGACAAAAATCGCTTGAGTAGAATTTCTGTAAATCTGGATGCAATCAGCCCTGAATTACCCCTTAGGCCAAACTAGAGCCTGATCTAGGGAAAAGGCATAGATCATGGGCAATGCTTTGACAAATGATGATGTCATATGTTGAACTTAAGCACTTTTAAGTAGTTTCAACTGTGCGGAAGGTTTGGTTCTATAAAAAAAAAGCATTGAAATGGCTGTTATGTTAGAGCAAATATTTACTGAATCCAAAATTTTTAAATGCTCCTAGTGCCAGGGGTACCCTTCCCCCCAAGTTCAATGGCGCACCCCCCCCCCCCCATTTTTTTTCAACCCTTTTTTTTATTTTTTATTTTTAGTTTTTTTTAATATTTATTTTTTTAAAAATATTTTTATTTATTTATTTATTTTTTGCATTTAAGTATTATTATAATTATAATTTTATTAGAAAAGTTCTGTGCTCCGCCAATGACATACCACATCCACACACATACAAACTAAATAAATAAATTGAATTAAATATAAACAGAATAAATAAAATAAATTATTCAAATTAAAAATAAATCAGTTTAAAGTACCGTAAAATCCCGAAAGTAACCCCCCCTATTTTCAAAACAAAACTTGTTAATTTCAGAAGGAGGGTTATAATCGAGATTTTTTTGAAAAATGAGCCAAAATAATTGTTTTTAGTAGAATTAATTTTAGAGTCAGAAAAGAAATAAGTAAATAAGAGTTAATATTAATGAAGAGTGAGAAATTAATTAATAAAAACCTGTCCTAATTTTCAAGTAGTAAAAAATTGCATGTGGGCGCCATCTTTTTCAAAAGAAAGGATTTTGTACCTTAGTTGGCGAAATCCCTATAATTTATCGCTTGAAAATTCATCATGTACTGAATGTAATAAGGTTACAGTAAAAGAAGCAAAATCTTAACGTTCTTGTTTCAGAATAAAAGCAAAAATCGCAATCACGGCCGCCAATTCATTACGAAGATCGTAATTTCGAAAACTGAGCTTTGCAAAGTTCGCGAACGCAAACAGAGACAAATCTCTTATTTGATTTTGTGAAATATACATTTCTGATGATCATTAACTCGTTCAATTATTTTATTCTGCCTTTAAAAAAGGTTATTTTTAAGTTTCGCGCTACTTTTTAAGCAACGCATTTCCAAAATGGCGCCACGTTTTCAAAATGGCGTCGTGTTGAAGATTGTTCATTTTCACAAGTCAGAACAAAAACGCTCCTTCTAAAATAAATAAAAAGCAGTACAGTCAAATAAATTTCTGCTGTAATACTGTCAACAAAAAAAAAAAAAAAAAAAAAAAAAAAAAACAGGCGCCCTTGCATCAAAAGGAGTCTAATAAACCGTGGAGACCATTTTTTTTCTTTTTTGTTCAAATCATTCTGTTTTCTTTCTTTCTTTTTTTTTTAGAAAAGAAAACCTGCACATGGGGGCGAAGGGGGGGGGGGGAGAACTAAACCTCTGTAATTGCTTTTCAAGTAAAGCAGAAAATGTTATCCTTTTTTTTAGAGGGAGTGGAAAATGAAGATGATCAGATTTTTTTTCAGGTGAAAAAGGGGGGGGGGGGTATATTCAGGATTTTAAAATAATTTCACTTTCCACAAAAAAAGGGGGGGGCTATAATCGATAGGGGGGTTACTTTCGGGATTTTACGGTAATAAATTTAAAAAAAATTAAAAAATCCCCCCCCCCACATAAATGTTGATGGCGCAAATTAAAAATAAATCAATTTAAAGTAATAAATTTAAAAAAAATTAAAAAATCCCCCCCCCATAAATGTTGATGGCTCAACTTGCGCCATAATCCCCCCCCCCCCCTGTGGGCACCCCTGCTTAGTGCTCAAATAATATCAACTGAGTTCTTCAGTTGAGTTCTGAGTAAGCAGTTTAATGTAATGTCTAGTTCAAATTTGAAAAATTGAAGAAGACGGCTTGCAAAGGGAGATTTTTTTTAGTGTTGTGAATGCTACAACTTATACACGGCAGTATTTGTGAGTAATAATTGTGGGTAATTGTGGTTATAAATACACTGGCAAGTTCATACAATGCATGGAAACAGTGTTATTTTGATAACAATGTGCCTGTAGCTGCACTCTATGGTTACTTTTTGTTTGTGTAGAATGACATAATTTGCTGCTTAACATAAGAGTATAGTGTAATAGTAACTTTTTAAAACAAATGTAACTCAATAAGAGTTATAAATCAGCTGAAATAAGAACTTAGGGTTAAAAAAAGCATCCCTTATATTTATTACAAATACAAATACAAAAGTGACGACCAGCAACAGGCTCTGGGCCCAGCTAGACTGGTCCTAGTCAATTTACAATCCCCAGTGAAGATCAATGGCCCTCTTAAAACTATCTACTCCCTTGCTCATTACCACCTCTTCCGGTAAGCTGTTCCAAGGTTCCACTACCCTGCTAAAATAATAGTTTTTCCTAATACCCATGTTAGCCTGAGATTTAAATAGCTTAAAACAATGACCCCTTGTCCTGTTTTCAGTGCTAAACTTCAGCCCAGTAACATCTTTCATTTTAATAAATTTAAACAACTGAATCATGTCCCCTCGGTCTCTTCTTCGCTCAAGACTGTACATGTTTAGCCTTTTAAGCCTGGAATCATAGTCTAAGTGAGAAAGTCCATTTATTAGCCCTGTAGCTCGCCTTTGAACCCTTTCCAATACATTAATATCTTTCTTAAGATAAGGAGACCAAAGTTACTATTTTCCCTCGATTAGCTTTTATTAGTTTGTTCTAAGTAAAAGGACAAAAATGTATATATAAAAACAGACATGTTCATTTCGAATTAGTTTCACTGATAAATTTGATTTGGGGAGAAAAACTCATTGAACTCATTGAATTAATTTATTACAAGTTATTGAACTCATCTTTAATTTGACATCAAATTCTTTTTTTAACTTGATGTATGAAAAGTCTCCATTGAGATTGCCATCCTTTTTGATCAGCCTGTGCCATCCACTAAGATATTATGCGTTGAGCAATTTTAGCCTTATTATATTTGTTTAGAGTTACATTAATATAAGTTTTTGCTTCAACTGTGTGAGTATTTTCTTAGGATTTTAAAAAAAATGTTAAAGGGGTGTAGTTTTAAACTCTCATACTAATCTTACCATGATTGGAGTTGATTGGAGTACCCGACTTTCTTGTATCTTCTAACAACTAATTCTTACTATCAAATGAAGTTTGCTTTAACTCAGTGGGTGATATTTTTTGGGGCAGTGCATTTTTTGCAGTGAAACCAAATAAGCAAGTTTGTACAATAAAGCTGATGTGCAATAGATGACAAAAATTCAAAAAAAAAAAAGAATGAAAGAAATTAATTTGAATTTTGACATCTTGAATTCAAATTATGTTTTTCGCAATCACGAGTGTATGTGTGTATGTAGGCGTGTGTGTGTGTGGGGGGGGGGGGGTTTGTGTGTAGGGGGTATGTGTGTAGGTATGTGAGTTTGTGTCTGTGTGCAGGCATGATAGTTGGTAGTTGTGTGTATGAGTGAGTATTTGTGTGCGTGGGGGCGGGGTATATGTATGTGTGTGCAGGCATGAGTGTTTGTGTCTGTGTGCAGGCATGAATGTGTGGGTAGTTATGTATATGTGTGTGTATGTGTAGGTGTCTGTATGTGTGCGTGTGTGTATGTGTATGTGTGTGTAGCTGTATGTGTGTGTTTGTGTGTGTGTGTATGTGTGTGTGTGTAGTTGTGTATGTATGCGCGTGTGTGTAGGATATGGATGCAACCTGGAGAAGGCTTTCGCTATAGGAACAGCATCGTGAGAAACCGGTCGACGGTGATGCTGCAGAGGGCGCTGGAGGGAAAATAAAATGATAGCACGCCAAAAACAGTCAAATAAAAGCAATAAGCAATCTTGATTGCTCAAAAAAAAAAAAAAAAAAAAAGTGAAACACAAAATTTTTTCAACATTTTCGGAATAGTATTCAACTTATTTATTATTAATCATTATATATATTTTTTATTTTTTTAACAGCGCCTGAAGGCACTTATCCGAACGGCATTAGAGATGTATTTAAGCACACTATGAAAGAAGAAGGTATAAGAGCACTGTACAAGGGGGCTACGCCTGTGATGCTAAGAGCTTTTCCTGCAAATGCTGTGAGTATATCTATTGATATATTTTATGTTGTCATCACAATCTTTAAATTTTCAAGCAACATTTTGAATTGCATGGTTTTTTTTTGCGTATTTTAGTGCCCATTGCATCTAAATTTTTAAACATGCATACCTCCTAACATTCCAAGAATGAAATCCAGTGGATGTTTATGGTGAACTACGATAACAAAATCATTCATTGTTGGGTCATTCCATACAGATTCAACGGATGAGTTCGCTCGACCATTTTTAATTTTTTGAAACTCATATCCCAAAAAGATGCATATGAATGATGTTTAAAACCACTTTTATTTTTTCTCTAACCTTAACCCTTGATTTTTTAGGGGTCATCAAAAGTGATTTTTGCAGTCAAAAATGGGACTTTTAGACCTTTTCATTTTGGCCAAAATCTATTTGAATTACATTTATGGCAGTTAATTTTACGCTTTGATGTTAAAGTGCATAAGATGATAGTCTCACATGCTGAGTTACGTGGGTGTAACTTAATAATTAAAATAATGGCAACAAGTTAAAGTTCAAGGTCAAATGTAAAATTTTTGCTCATTTCAAAGGGTCATAACTCGCTTAGGGGACGGAAACGCAAAATGAAATATGGCAAAAACTAATCACTGGAGTCATACTAATGAGAAAAATATAGCTGTAATTGTGTGTTTATTTACCCTTTACAAATTACAGCCCCTCAAAGATCAGAAAATTGAGAAAAATGAAATTTTTAGACCCCTGTAAACCAAAAGGGGATGGAATTAAAAATGAAATTTCTTGGCCAATTGAATATTCCATTCAAGTACTATACATTTTATATATATTGTTTTGTGTATTCGGTTTGTAAAAAAGATACAGGTCTTTGAAATTGAGCAATTTCGATAGTTAATTTACGCACTAAAACAGAAATAAAACGTGTGAAAACTTCATTGCACTTTCTTAAATGGCCTATATAATATATTATACTGAAAAAACATATTTTAAGTATCAAAATACTATTTTAATTTGATAACTTAGAAATATTTGGACATAAATGAGTAGTTCATACATGATTGACAGCTTAAGTAGTTAATTTATAGACTATCTACACACACAAATTTTCAATACATACAAACATACGCTCTGTACATTAACTTATGTAACTTGCCTAAACACGTGCAAAAGCATTATCTACATAGTTGAAAGGAAAAAAAAGGTGAGTTTTTTATTTCTTGCTTCAGTGTAGTTTTAAGAAAATGAACTCAAACAGTAGTACTATAGTTCTGGTGGTGACACAGCATGTGACGTACTGAAATACTTTACTCAAATACACAACAAAAATAGAAAGAACTTTTTTAATTTATGTAATCACGAAATGGATGTCAACTTGAGAGCTGAATGGCATTTCTATGCAATATCACACGGTAATGGACATTGTAACAGAATCAGAAGAACCGTAAAAAGAATCGATACTACTAAGACTAGCTTGCAAAGAACCACTAGAAGTCACATTTTAATTCCTACAAAAATGTAGGTATACCTTCTGCATTTTTGCTACTAATCATTGCATGTATCCTTGTGAGCATTCAGTATAATAACTAGCTGAAAAAATGCTGCAAGTAAGGTTTGACTCTGCAAATAAAATTCCCAATACAACATTTAATCACTGCTTTATGCCACCGTATTTAAATATTATCACTGTAAAATTATTGTCCCCTAGCAATAGGTATGAAGAATAGTGTATTACTAAAAAGACTATCAAAGGAAAATGCCCATTATTGTCAAAGTTATTACATAACTTATGTTGATCACTAAATTTAGAACCCCTGTCATTGTCTTGCTCCTAGTACATTTTCAAAGTATCAAATTATGAATGTGCCTTGGTAAAGCATTTTAAAACGCCATATACTTGAATCACCATTACAATTATAGGACTACTAAGTGAGTTCATTTTTTCAAAACTGCACTCAAACAAGTTTGCATATATTTAAGGCAATTTAGATATGTTAATGTACAGAGCATATAATTGTGTGTATTGAAAATTTGTGTGTGTAGATAGTCTATAAATTAACTACTTAAGCTGTGAATCAAGTATGAACTACTCATTCATGTCCAAATATTTCTAAGTTATCAAATTAAAATAGTTTTTTTTATACTTAAAATATGTTTTTTCAGTATAATATATTATATAGGCCATTTAAGAAAGTGCAATGAAGTTTTCACACTTTTTATTTCTGTTTTAGTGCGTAAATTAACTATCGAAATTGCTCAATTTCAAAGACCTGTATCTTTTTTACAAACCAAATACACAAAACAATATATATAAAATGTATAGTACTTGAATGGAATATTCAATTGGCCAAGAAATTTCATTTTTAATTCCATCCCCTTTAGGCTTACAGGGGTCTAAAAATGTCATTTTTCTCAATTTTCTGATCTTTGAGGGGCTGTAATTTGTAAAGGGTAAACAAACACACAATTACAGCTATATTTTCTCATTAGTGTGACTCCAGTGATTAGTTTTTGCCATATTTCATTTTGTGTTTCCGTCCCCTAAGCGAGTTATGACCCTTTGTACTGAGCAAAAATTTTACATTTGACCTTGAACTTTAACCTGTTGCCATTATTTTAATTATTAAGTTACACCCACGTAACTCAGCATGTGAGACTATCATCTTATGCACTTTATCATCAAAGCGTAAAATTAACTGTAATAAATGTAATTCAAATAGATTTTGGCCAAAATGAAAAGGTCTAAAAGTCCCATTTTTGACTGCAAAAATCACTTTTGATGACCCCTAAAAAATCAAGGGGTTAGAGAAAAAATAAAAGTGGTTTTAAACATCATTCATATGCATCATTTTGGGATATGAGTTTCAAAAAAATTAAAAATGGTCGAGCGAACTCATCCGTTGAATCTGTATGGAATGACCCTGTTATTTTGGGGAAAATAAGAATTTTTTGCTATCTACCAACGTACAATCATATGCAAGTTCCTTGTGTCATGTAAATCAAGGAAAGTTATTTGAAACTTGAAACAAAAGAACAACAGTTAAATTAATAAAAATAAAGATTGTGGATAAAAAGAGAGAGACAATCTTGCCAAATACAATAATACACGGATTTTTCAACATTTCAAAATTCCCTAAATAGAGTAATTTTTCTGAGGTTCATAAGACCTGGATGTGTTTCAGAGAAATCAGGAAGTTCGGAGAAGTGCGCAAATACTAGGCAAATCCCAGAAAAACCAGTAGAGTTGGGAAGTATGCATGTCTTGAGGCAAGGTTGGGTTTTTGGACTGTCCAAAACTGATTTAGGAGGGACAAGTAGTTTTTACTGTCTAAAAGTGTCCGAAAGTATCTTAAACCGTCCAAAAGTATGCTAAAGCTAAAGAAGTGTAATCAAATCGATGCATATTTACTGCAAAATTCGTAATGCATAAATATTAACAAGTTTTAATTAAAGAGTATTTGATAGTTTTCTCCAAAATGTTCATTTAAAAAATATTTGACTTAAAAAAATTGCCAATAACTCTATTACATAAACCTTTTGTAACAGTTGGTAGAGTTATGAAAGAAAATTCATACCACTACCAAGACAAGGAATTTCAGTTCCATTTATAACACAAAGGAATGTTATTTCATGTGTAATATTATTTTTGCATATAAGTTTTACATGATGTTTTAAGGAAAATTCTTTTTTAATCGTAAATTAAAGTCCAATTATTGATGATTAAATATATGCACGTTTATTTTAAGACTTGAGCAATTTCTTTTTTTTTAAATGCATATTTTTAATCTAATACATTCTGTAACTACAAAAAATTGTCATTTATTGTATATTAAAATACAGTATGAGCTCGATTTAACGATTGTCAAGGGACTGGAAAACGTTATTGTTAAACCAAGGGTACCGTTAAATCAAGTAGCATGGACATTCAATGCGGTCAAATCTTTACATATATTGAGGAAATCATTAATTTGGGTATCATTAAATCCAAGTTATGCTGTATATTTATACTTGAGCGTTCCCATTGAATAAATATTCAGCATAAAACATAACTTTAACAAATTTTGTTCTGTTTTTGATACTTTCTCACAAAATAGTTTCTCTAAAAATGTAGTTTTGGACCTCAGAGTTTTTGATAGGACAGTAAAAACCATGGTATTTAAAGTAGTTTTTACCGAAGTGTCCAAAACTTTGCCAACCTGGCTTGGAAGCTGTTTACAAATGATGTCATGTTTTGAAAGGAAAGGGATGTTGTGAAATAGTGATTTTGTGTGTAGGGATTGCAATACTGGAGCGAAAATTCAATACTAGTATTCAGTATTTTTAAAACGTGATACCGGAATAACGGTATTAATACCGGTATTTGAAATTTCTCAAAAAATGCTTAAAAGGATATTGTTTTGCTGCCATATTTCATAATTTTGTACAAAAATTGTATTATTTATGAAAACGTATTGTGAACAAATATAAAAAGAAGGAACAAATGTCATGACAAAATACAATAAAAGTAAAACAAATAATGCTTCTTCTGAATTGTCTCTAAGCCTGGAACTCATTTAGTGCTCAACCTTACAACAGTTGAAAATACTCTTTCCAAATTCACGCAGGTCGGTGGTACTGTTAACAAGTCCGTCATCTTCAAATAGGACTGTCTCTTGTGCGTTATTTTTGAAAAAATCCTTTTGTGTGTGTGTGGTTTTTTATTTATAGCTAGTTGTTTTTTTTTTTTTTTTGGGTTTTTTCTGAGAGACTATGCTTTTCCAATATTAAAATAATTTTATCTTGAGCAGGAGAGTTTTGCGCTTAATTTTTATTATTAGATCTTTGTTTTGAAATTTACGATAAACTTGACAAAATTTGATCTTAGAAATTAGTTCCTCTTATTTGTTTTCGCGTTCTTTTCAAAATTCTTTACAATTTATAATTATGTAAATATCTGAAAATATGTGTTAAATGATTATGTGTATCATCTATGAAAGCTTTCAAAGCACTATATATTTCCTAAATATTATCTTGCCAAGTATAAATCGAGACATGATAACAAACCAATACCAGTGAAAAAAAAATTACCATTTGTTATTTAAATTACCATTATTACATAAATTACCATTATTAACAAGAAAAAGTTTTTTTGCCGAAATTCAGTACAGTTGAGACAAATATTTAAAAAAAATATCATAAGGTATTATTGCAATAGATAGTTGGAATAAATTACTCATAGAGGAAATACATTTAAAATTAAACTCGAAATTAACTTTCACAAAAGGGAAAATGAGTGATCAGGAAAATAGAAAAGAGAAAAAAAACATGGTGCAGAAAAACACACAAAAATGCCATTCATCTCACCATCTAGTAATGAAAGTATCATTTTGCAATCTTTCCGCTACTTTTTGTTTAATGATATTATACTAGTTCGTGCTTTTGAAGCCAAATTTTTACATCAATTTGATTGATTTTGGTTCTGTAGCGCGGAAAAAGAAATGTACATCTATACTACTATTATAAAGAGGAAAGATTTGTTTGTGTGTTTGTATCGTATAGGCTCTAAAATTACTGGACCGATTTCAACCATTTTTTCACCATTAGAGAGCTACATTATCAGGAATTATAATAGGGTATAATTTATTTCAAAAACAAATAGTTTAAAAAAGTGATTTTATGTTTTATGTGATTTTTAGTGCTTTTTACCCAACAGACCCCGAACCAATTGCACCAGATAAAAAAATTTCGTACTAAATTGTAGGAAATTTTATTTTAACTATGATGAAAAAAACAATTTTGCAGATAGAGTGATTTTTGTATTTTTTTTATGAAATTTTAAGAAACCTTTATTTTGCATTTTTTCATAATTTTGTAATTTGTTTTTATTTTAAATAGTTGTTTGGCAACAATTGTATTTATTTTTCTGAAGGACAACACATTAAAGGTTTGTTTAAACCAGAGACTAATAATTACTTTTATTTTTAGCCTAGCTTTTTTTTTTGTTGCAATTTGGCAACATTTGTGTTTATTTGTAAATTTGTGTTTATTTTGTAACTGCGTAAAAAAAGGAAGATCTCAGCTTATGAAATATTTGTCCATGCCGAGGAGAGCCAAAATACATCGTCTTACAAACGTTTTTTGATGCGGTAACAAAGCTTAAAAGAGGAAGATCTCAACTTACGAAGCATACATCCAGGGCGAGGAGAGCCAAAATGCGTCGTCTTACAGAATCCTCAGAAGAAAATGTCAATCGCCTTTTGCAAGTCAGAGGCAGTACGCTTTACAGTCGAGAGCTGGAGAATCGAGCATTGACTGTTTGCGACGTCTTGCTAATAAAAATGCCAGAGCCTCATGAGCTCGCGCGAGGAAACGATCCTTGACACTTGCCGAACAAATGCTAGAACCTCACAAACAGGCGCTGAGCGTCTACAGCAGGGTTGCCAGACGTCCCGGATTTCAAGGGACAGTCCCGTGTTTTGAAAAATTGTCCCGCGGGAACTTCCATACGGGACGGCTAAAATCCCGTATATTCTAGTCAATAACAATATTTAACAAAACGAGACACTATTTTAGGCGAAAAAATTAAGTAAAACAAAAGATCTTTACTAATAATAATGCTGAAAGTCTCTCTGTCTGGATATCTGAATCTCTCTATGTTCGGCTCTCTGACGCGCATTGCACCTAGACCGTTCGGCTAATTTTCATGAAATTTGGCACAAAATTAGTTTATAGCATAGGGGTGTGCACCTCGAAGCGATTTTTCGAAAATTCGATTTTGTTCTTCTTCTATTCCAATTTTAAGAATATTTTACCAAGCAAATTATTATAACGTGGACGAGTAAACTACCAAATTACCATACCGTAGAACTGTAACATGGGCGAGCAAATTAATATAGCAAATTGGCGAGAAATGCATCATCCATTATTTGTAAATATACAGGCGAACCAAATGACCTTTTACTTTTCTACTACGGGCAAAGCCGTGCCGGTACCACAAGTGTGAAATAAAGAGCAATAACAAAATCACGTGGTAGCAGACGCAAAAATTATTTTCGTTTTAATTTGGTTTTTGTTTTGTTGGTAAACCATGAGGAGCTGAATGATTGCTTCCTCTTTGCTCACTGACTAATATTGGAAATATATCTCTGCGCATGCGTCGTCAATCACAATGGAAACTATTTTTATACTTTGATCCGGCGACATTTTGTAAGGTTTAATGCTTTGTTACTATTTAATTTTTCAGATTTATCATCAAGAGACGTTATACGTCGGAAAGCACCCCTTAAAAATACACCATATCCGGTAATTGATCTCAACCTCAAAAATACCCCCCCCCCCCCTTTTTTTTCACTCTTAGAAGCCTGTCCCGTAATTACTGTTCTTAAGTCTGGCAACCCTGGTCTACAGCGACTTATGTCACAGAGGAAAAGGCAATGAATATCAACGACCATGTTCTTTCACAACTAGCATCTATGTAAAAAAAGAAAAAAAAAAAGGTCCCCATGACTGGTGTTCTCCTACCGTTACTCCTTAAATAATTTAATACAATGAAATACAACAAAAACCTTAGCCACAGCAACGCGTGGGCGGGTCAGCTAGTTTAAAATATAAGTAGATATTTAATAAGTTAAACTAAAAATTCTTTAATTGAAACTTATTTATTATTTTCAGCTAATACCGAATATACCGGCATTTTGCTTCAGTAAATACCGGTATTTCCAAATTGCACAATTGCTCGAAATACCGGTATTTGGTATACTGGTATTGCATTGGTGTGACATCAGACCTTTTTACAAGAATGTGATAATGAAAAATAACGTGTGTGACAATGGGGAAGGGGGGGGGGAGGTAAAGTGTGACACTTTGTGACAGAGGGGTCAAATATCGTGAAAAAAAGTTTGACATTTGTGGACAGCCCCTTGTCGTGAAAACTTTAAAAACATCATAACTTCAGAAAGGTATGATGAAAGTTTAACACTAAGAAAGGAAAATAAGACGAAGTTAATAGGATATTGATGTTTCTAATTATCTCTTGCATAGGCATTTTTGCACTAATACTATTAAAACTGCATAAGTATTAAAATCTACATATTTTCTCAGTTATTTATCTTAGATGTTTTGTCCTTTTTTTGTATTATAATGTTCTAACACTACCTTTACTTTCTTACTGAAGGAAAAACTACTATTATTTGTCAGGACAATTTATTTATGAGAAGATTGCGAATTTCGATAGTACAATTACAAATACAATCTAGTATACCTAGTATATCTATTATTGTTGGAATTTGTTTTGGGGTGAATCTACTTCAAAAACAATTGGGATTAAGGAAAATCAGGGTTGCTAAAATCAGGCAGTGAAGAAACAAGTTTTCTTCGCTGCTTTACAACTTTGCTAGCACCATTTATATAAAATGGTTGATTTTTGTTGTTTACCAAGCATCAGCAATGGTAAAGGGGACTGTACAATGAAATCATTATAATTAAAACCTAATTTTCTATATAAAAATATCAAATGTATTAGAAAGTATGACCAGATGTTTATTGACTAAAGAACTGCATTCATCACTTTTTGACATCCTCATCACTCGATTGAAATTCATATTCTGGCTTTGTTCTTTCCTAAAAAATTATCTCAACCGAATGGTATCAATAAGTTACCGCCCTTAATCCAGGACTAAGGGGAGTTCTTGCTGGAGCTCTAAATTGAAGATAATTTCAGCTTCAATATGAGAGCATCTGCCTCCAGCTTGGTTATTGAATATTTCAGACTGATGAGTCCATAACAATGACGAAACTGCAGTCTCTAGATGTCATGGCCATACTGTCCGTACATTGCATGTAGTTCTGCCTTAGCCCTGGTTTAAGGGTAGTAAATTACTGCTTATATCCTAAGAGTTTGCCTTTATTTCACGAATTGAATGGCACCATTACTTGCGGACTCTTGCTGGAGCATTAAATCCATTTTAGTCACCAGATTGAAAGTGATCTCAGCTTTGATGAGACGACATCTGTCTCCATCTCGGTTATAGAGTATTCCATACTGATGAGATGTTGGTATATTGCATGTAAATGGTTGTAGATTGAATGTTACAGATGTCTAACTTGTAGATTTCAAGTTACGTGTTGCTTTTTTAATTTTATTTGTATTTTTCCTAAAATCCTGAATATTTTTTTTTCATAGGCTTGCTTCATGGGATATGAAGTCACAATGAAGTTTCTGAATTGGACCGCTCCTAATCTTTAACGTAACCCCAAGATTAGAGATAAATAAATGGTGATGCTTTTTAAGTGCAAACATTGTGCATAGTGCCTTCTTTACAAAAATATAGAAATGTATATATTTTTGCACTTATTTAGCTTAAACATTTTATAAGATTTTAATGACTTGTTTTAATAATGATATGATAAGAAATAGGATAAATTATGTTAAATCTGAAATGTATTATTTGATTTCACTGAAATACACTGTGTAGCTTTTACGCAAGGTATTGGTTTTGGGCGATTCCACGAAAAAGTCAACCTTTTATCCCACACGTGACGGTTCATATATTTCACTAAAAAGTAATAATTTTAAAGGGTTCAGACGAAGTTTTTTGTTCAAGATATCACACATAAATTTGTAATTTGTTAAGCAGAACATTTCTTTTCATTAATATTTTAAAGTATTGTTTTTAATGGCATATATGATGTGTCACATGCGGGATGAAATGGCCGTTTTCCATGGAATGGCCTTTTTAATATCATGTTTAATTCTCAGATTTTCCATGATTTGTATTTTTACAGTAATTGTTATTCTTTTAAGAACTAAAATTCTTTATTTATGAGCTCAAGTTAATATTTTATTATTTATTTTATTTTCCCTTCAAATGCGTTTTGAATGAACATTGTTATGCATGTCCTGTTATTTTTGTGACTATAATATAAATTATTCTCACTAACTATGTTTTTTCTCTCAACCTCGCCCCCTCCCTTCATATTGCTTCAGTAGTGAGTAGTGACAAAATCCATCTTTCTTTCTTCAGAGAATTAAGTTTTATTTTAAAAATTCAATTTCTTCCTTATTTCTTCACAGTAACTCATTTTCCATATGTTACGAAGATTTCGTGATTGTTCTGTTTTAGTATTAACATAACAGTATCCTAAAAAATAAATAAATATTTACTTTTTTCAATTTTTTCACTCTATAAACTATGTGATTCGGCCAATTCGACATCAATAATTTTTAATTAACCATTATTTTCAACCATTCTTACATTTTTTTTTTGGTATGAGAAAAAACTTGTAAGTTCATCTTTTTCCACGCCTACTCAAAATACAATATGTGCATCTTAATTTAGAGCTAAAATAATAATGTTAGTCTTGATACAATATGGGTTTTAATGATTTAAATTTCATAATTATACGTTTAAACAATGTTTCTTGCATTTTATGTGTGATTTTCTTTTTATGTGCAATATCATAAGATTTATCTGTGTGGTTCAAAGAATGGACAGTATTTGCATGATGTCACCGTAAGTCAAGGGCGCTCATATAGGGGGGCAAGAGGGGGCTCGAGCCCCCTTTAGAAATCAGAACTTCCTTCCTTTCAGTACTTTTTTCTTTGCAAAAATGTAAAAACATTTCTTCTCCAGCCAGTAATGAATAAGTAATTAAACATGTCAAATTTTAATGACTCTAATCTGTCCTGAAATCAGCTTCCATGGGGAAAATATCCTGCTAAACCATGGTTAAAATATCTGAGCCCCCCCCCCCTTGCAATTTTACATATGGGCGCCCATGCTGTAAGTATTAAATGTCACTGAGGTTACTGTAGCTGGGAAAAAGAAAAAAAAAAAAACAGTTCTCTGGCATCCATTAACACATGCATTTTTTCGGCTTGAAAACTCTTTTTTGTGTTAAAAAAAGAGGTATTTTGAATGTGTTTAACTGAAAAATGTTGTAAAGGAATGATGAACGCTTCATTTGGTACAAAATTTCTTTTTGGTCATATTTAGCTGATTTTAAGCCGCATTATTCCTTATCAAAAAATAGGTTAGAAACTGATTCTCTTTTTATGTAGCACTTTTCTCAGAAGTTTTAACACAATTGTGAATCTGTTATAAGCCCTACGTATGTTCATCTTATACAGACAGGGTGTTCCGTTTTAACCTGCAAGACCTTTATTTTGGCAACCGTTAGTCCTAGATGTATACTTCCAATTGCAAAATTGTTCAAAATCAGATGCAGAATTAGGGCATTGAAAGTTTTAAATAAAAATAAAAATGAGTCAAAAATGCAAAATTTCTTTTTATACTGGCCCCAGGTCCCCTAACTTATGTTTAGGGAAATAATCTCCATTGAAAAATAATTCCAACACAGAAAGTTTGAAATTAGTCCGACCAATATTCACCAAGATATGAAATATGCGGCGTTTTGTGACTTACACCACTTTTCACATGCGGTCAATAACTTTTGGAGGAAAATATAGTGGCTAACAAGTGTTTTTAAAATTACATGTGTGCATAGAGTGTGCTTTTTCAAATTATTTGAGGTTTTGTAGTGTGTTTTTGCGTGTCACGGCATAACACTTGCATTTATTTTTGAATATCGATGAAAAATATAAATACATTGTTTTTCTTACTTTGACGACCTGTCATTCTTCTGAAAGAGCAATAAGTTCCAATCTCATCTTCTTTATGGTCCCTCAAAACTTTAAACTGGAATATCTCCTTGAGTTCTGGTCGCACAAATGTCAAGTTTTTTGTGTTAGTAATAGTTTTCAATGGAGATTATTTCTTTAATTATTAGTTAGGGGACCTAGGGCCCGTATAAAAAATTAAATTTCGTATTTTTTGACTCATTTTTATTTTTGCATCAAACTTTCAATACCTTAACTATGCATCTGATTTTGAACATTTTGCAATTGGAAGACATCTAAGACTAACGGTTGCAAAAATCAAGGTCTTGCAGGTTAAAACGGAACACCCTGTATATTAAGTCCATGGATCATTAAATAAAACGTGTTTCCTTAACGCTACTCTACTAGCACTAAAAGTTAAGTGAACCTTGGGCAAGTTCCATTGTTGTTATAGTGTTTCATAGTGCAAAGAAGTATAATGAATATAGATTGCACTTAAACTCAAGCGAGGTATTTAGTGTCTTTATAGTTAACTGCAGGAGGTAATAGAGTGCATTGCATATGACTTTAATCTTTCATTTATAAATAATGTAATATATTTTTCTGATGCGTTTGGAATTTCATCGACGTTTTCATAATTGTAATTCATAAATAACTATCATCAATAGAACCATAGTAACTATCATCAATAGATTACTTAGACTCCGAAAGTTTTCACAAAATTAGTTGTAAGGAGTTTATGCCAGTTTTCCACCAAATTTTTAACTGCAGCTGTAATTTTTCATTCTTTAAATTGTATTTTTTATGGCACTCAAAGTAATAAATTTGGAAAATTTATTGTTGAAATGGATTTTATATGACATGTTTTGTTCAATTAAATTGTTTCTTCAAACTTAAAATATGTGTTTTGTCTTAATATAGTTAAATGTTGGAGTGCAGTAGTTAAGAACTAAATCAGCTGTGTTAAATAAGAAACACATTTAAAAAATCTCTGTTTGTGTGTGGGTGTGTTCTTGAGACAAATTCAGTTAAACCAGGGTTCTGGAGTCTGAATGCAAGCGTCCAAGTTGGACCGATTTTAAGGTACAGGAGTCGGGAGTCAAAGGTTTTAAATTTCAAGAGTCAGAATAGATCATTTTCCCCCAAAGTCGCCCACCCCCCCTCCCCCCGGATCTTTGCTTCGGTCGGAGTCAAACTGATTTTCGAGTAAAGGAGTCGGAAGCTCTAAAATTCCCAAAGTTGGAGCTGAAGGCAGCCATTTTTCCTCCGACTTTGCAGCCCTGATTAAAAACTGAATCTTTACCAAAATTGCCTCAAAATACAGGGTATTCTGCATTGATGAGATAAATAGAGACAGAGGCGTAGCTAGACCCGACTTTTTTTTGGGGGGAGGGGGGGGGGTTTCTTCTTATATATATATATATATATAAAAAATTAAGCAAACAGAATTACAAATATTAAACAAATTATAAATAACAAATGATGATAAAAAGGAAAAATGCAAACAGCTATTAAGTAGGAATAGAAAAAGAGTGAATCCAGAGCTCATCAGCCGTGGAGGATTCATTAATTATGGTCAAAAGACCAAAATTTTAACTATAAACTAGAAGAGAATGCTTAAGCTCCAGTACATGTAATATAGTGTAACAATGGGCAAACGCACCACTTGCTAAGCTAAAAACAATAAACTAGAACTCAAACCTAAAACTAAAAGTAGGGGGTTTCTGCATTTAAGCAAGAAATTTCAGTACTCAAAAACTTACTTTTTCATAATAACTTCCCTAAAAATCTAGTTGAAAACATCTGCTTAAGTATAGCCTTCGATGAACATTTCGCTTCTTTTGAAACTGTTTAACTGTGTAAATGTATGATACAACCGTGACAAACCATTTTTTTTATGAATCACCGTATTGGAAAAAATTTTTACACGTGCGAAACAGGCGACCTGGTACGTCTTTGGACTGTTTTTCGGACATGGTTTTTATATTTTTAATGCTTTGTTCACGAATGGATAGGCTTTTTTATCATGCTGAACAACGGACAGGATATGTTTACTTGGATTTCAAGGTAAGACAATTTTGTTATTGGCAGGTACTGTCCCGTGCAGTGGCGGATCCAGCCGATTGTTTTGGGAGGGGCCATCCGAAATTTTTGAACTAACTCGGAACTTCCCAGAAATTTTATTAAAATGAAGTTTTAAAAACTCAATTTTCGGTGTATCGAGACATTAGATGAGGTTATGGATTTAGGAATCTCCCTTGAAAATGTTTCAAAATTTAAATTGCCGAGTAATTTTTGAAAATTAGGAAACTAAAAACGCATTTTGTCTATTTTTGATGATGTACCGAGAAAGGTCAGGTTTCAGATACTGGCCCCAAAATAGTTTTTGAAAATAAAGCTTAGAAACCAAAATATTCTGTCATTATGAATGCTCTTATAGCTCTTCAGCTGTCCATCTCAAGAATGCACCTTTAGGTAATGTTTGCTTGCATTTAAGGAAGAGTGAAGGTGCTTAGAATCCTTCCTTCCTGGAACTATTTTGCATTTGAGTCTCTAAAAATTCGATTTTTAACTATATTTATACATATTTTAGAAAGGGATGAAAAATTCGTGAGCTCCTCCAAAAACCTCCTTTTAAAGCTATCATCACGGTATAAAATAGGGAGGGAGGGGGTCCTATCAAAGATCGTTTGTAATTGAAGTTTCAAAAAATTTCATTTAAGTTGTTTTTAAGCAAGTTAACTGATAAGGTCTGGATAAGCTAGTTTCCGTTCACATTTTTTCCAAATAAAAGACTTAAAATGCAATTTTTCGCTACACATCAAGGCATTTGTGAAAGGGCATGGGAAAAGGGGGTTCTGCCCCCTAGTTTCGAAATTAAAGCCATAAAAACGAAAATTTAGGCTCTCTTTGGTCTTATGAACAATAGGTATACTCTGAGAACAGCAGCATTTAGAGATCGTCCAAGTGTATGTAGTTGGAATCAAGAAATAATGTAAAAGATGGAGAAAATTTTGGGAAATAAACGTTTTGTTTTGAGGGTAGGGATATAATTTATTTCCCAATTAAGGTCTATGCTTCTTTTTCAGTAAAACACATGTGTTAGATTTTGTTATCTTCTCATAATTTTTTTTTCTTTTTTTTTCTTAAAAAAATTCCTACGATCACAAGGCTTTGGGAGGGGCCATGGCCCCCATGGCCCTCCTCTAGATCCGCCTCTGGTCCCGTGGAAGGCTAATTATCGGAACTTGTTTTCCTAATTAGTCGAGGCGAAACCCCCTGCTTTTAGTTTTAGGTTTGAGCTCCAGTTTATTGTTTTTAGTTTAGCAAGTGGTGCTTTTGCCCAATGCTACTCCATATTGCATGTACTGGAGCTTAAACATTCTCTTTTAGTTCATAGTTAAAATTTTGGTCTTTTGACCATATTTAATGAATCCTCCACGGTTGATGAGCTCTGGATTCACTCTTTTTCTATTCCTACTTAATAGCTGTTTGCATTTTTCCTTTTTATCATCATTTGTTATTTATAATTTGTTTAATATTTGTAATTCTGTTTGCTTAAATTTATATTTACTTGGCTTTTTAGTTTTGCTGCGATGCGCATCTATGGGCTCTTGGTGTGGTCTTTTCAATATTTTTCACTTTTATTATTATTATATATATATATATATATATATATATATATATATATATATATATATATATATATATATATATATATATATATATATATATATGTGTGTGTAATTTTTTTAGTATTAAAAAAATAAGAGGGAGGTGAATCTTACATACTTTGGAATGGGGTGCCCCAATTCCGATACTTGTGTCAAACAAAACAAAAGCGAAGAATTTTTTATATTTTTAATGTTGTGGAAAATTTAACTTTTTTTACTTTTCCCTCCATTTAATTTGTGGTAAAATTTTCTAGCAACATCTTGTCAAAACCAGTCTATCCAAATCGGGGGGAAATCAACTGATGAGCGTGTTCCGTTCATTTCTGTGTGACTGCTTAATTTAGAGGCTAACACACATCTACAAAAGCTGGCATCCCTGAAAGCTAATAGATACTTCTATTTCCGCCTGGAAACTAGATGTTTGACTTTCAATCTCATCGGTGGTCAGACTATAAAGACTATTTTTACTAACTTGGTTTGCACTAAAAGTATAAAATAAAATAAAAAAAGGCTTCTTGAACTATAACCCGCAAAAAAATGAAATTGCTTTTCATATCGTTATATTTATATGTTGCTTTTTATGTATTTACATTTATGCTAATTCTAAAGCAGTTAGTAAAATTTGAATAAAAAAAGTTGGGGAAGAAATATTGGCGGTAGAAAGTTATTCGCTCAAATGCCATCTGTTCTCCTTTCAAGTCTTTATTTTTAATTTTATTAGCTGCTTTAGAATTAACATAAATATCTATTTTTGAGAGAGCAACAGCAATTTTCGGGTATTATAAACAGAAGTCTTTTTTATTTTCTACTTTTTAATCCGAACCAAGCTAATAGAAATAATCTAGATCCATTGCGTTTTTAAACATTTTATTCATGTAATGCTATGCAGTTTTTCTTTTGAATTAAAATAAAATTGCCTTCAGAAGGGTCCGATGGGACTAATGCTGCTTTGCAGACTGTACTTTGTTTTCTTCAGGCAACGTTAACTCTCTCTTTTTAGAGCAATCCTTTTTGTCATTTTAAATTTTTTTCTTTGGATTAAAAAAAGCTTGTTATCGGTTTTGCTCGCTTCATTATGCAACAACTTTCACTTAAAATGTTCTATTTTAAACAGACTGTACATTTCCTAAAGAAAACGCAGTAAATACTGGCTTAAAAATCAATGTGATTGCAATGGATACTCTGGTTAGCAAAGGTCGTTTTGACTATGACCTATGACACACACGAGACCAGACCAACAAAAACCTCTATCGTCTCGAATTCCGGTTATGCTATCATTTTTGGATTGGAAGTCCAATGATCTTTAAAGCAGCAAACAAAAACATTTTCTTCAACTCAGAAACAGAGGAATTGTCTTCAAGAGCTGAGGAGGCAGTGAAAAAAAGGGAGAAATGCTTTCCACAAATAGGCTTTCCAGAAAGATTAACCAAAGGACAGTTGTTTCGCACACTTTCTTGGAAGAAGAGTAAAGGGTTGAAATTCACAGGTTTTACATGTAAGATGAACTTTTCAAGTTCATGGTCCTTCAAGTTAAAAGCCATTTCGCTCTGTTATCTGGATTAGTACTGTTCTTTGCTTGCTCTCTTTCTTAAAATTGTGATTCCTTAGAAAACCGAAATGATAGGAGTGAAAAGAAAGTATAAGTTTTTTTCAAGTGATGAAAAAAGGAAAATCGTAGAAAACTGGCCAAGTTAGATTTGCTGCAATTGCTAACGTCAAGAGGATAAATAATGAATCCAAAAAAAAAAAAAAATCAGGCACCAAAGAGCAATAAAAGACTTTTTGAAAAAGATATACTTAAAGTTTCTTTTACTGGCAAAATGATTCCTTAAACTCGCAATAAAGCACTCAATAATGTAATAATAGAATAAATACCTAACAAAACTAATAAAGAAGAATTTTAATCAAGAGCCCATATTGTCTTTAGTATGGATTTCAAATTTTCACCATCATATTTCAAATTTCCATAAAAAGTTTCTTAAAGCCCCCCGTGTTTCAAAACCTCTTTATTTCGATTTTTTTATTTAATGTGAAATTCGAAATATACAGTTTCGACTGTATGCAATATTCCCACTGCGCGGCTCATTCAGTTAAACATGTTTAACAATTTACAGAATCTATGACAAAGAAAGGCTGCATATACGTGGATTTAACAAATCAATCTCATTTCTAAAGCGAAGTGTCAAATTTCATTCAATTATCAAAAAATTGTCGCAGCAGAGGGAGGCGTCTTTATGCTTGAGGGTCACACATTTTCAATGGCATGGGGGGGGGGAGTGAAGTGAATTTTTGACCTTTGTTACTTACCAGGAAACATCACGATCAAGGAAATTCAAAAAAATTCCAAATTGGTGGCATTCGAAACAGCATTGGAAAACATGTTTATGGCACTGAAACTACGTGCCCTCGTGACCACGTTATCGAAATATGATGTCTTAAAAATTGCCGAAATTTTTAGTAAAGTCGCCAAATTTAGCGAGTTTTGTTCAGAAATGGAAGGTATGGCGCGAATTCAACATCTGCATCTGACAAGACATTTCACTTCCATATTTGGTCACCACCAAAGCGCATGAGAAATATCGCATTAATTCTTTACTCGGGGTGACTACCATGGTGCGGGGTGTCGTGGCACAGACTGCGGCATTGAAATTTTTAGGGGCTTGTGTTCCGGGATATTAACGTGCAACTGTATAGGGGAAAACGCCACAGCCCGAAATATTTGTTTTATTTTATTGTAAAAACAATAGAATTTTTTGTTATTCTTAAGATTGTCTGTTAAAAAACTGATGTTTAAAACTTTTATGCTTCTGCGGGTGAAATATTTCCACTGAAAGAGTTTATTCGATGGTGAAACTGTTTTGAAAAAAATATGATAACCGTTGAGAAACGGTAAACACACTTTAAAGTCTTTTTTTTTTTTTTTTTTTTTTTGAAAAGTCGTAAATCTGAAGTCTTCAACAGTATCTAAATACGAAGAAAACGACATTTTTAAAGATTTCAAACCATGTTCTCAAATTAAAAAAAACGATTTCCGTCAGTTATTTCCAGTGTGTTTTTCGTTATGTGTATCGTTTTCAAGTTATGTGTAAACCCTCTAACAAGTCAAATAAAAAAAAACTGTATTGATTTTTATTTTGCTCGTATTTGAATTCCCTTTTAACGAGAAACATAATTGGTAAAAGTGACTTCAGTATTTTTAAAAATGACTAAATAACATGCAATATGATGTGCATTTACGTTATAGCGACTTTCAGTTGCAGTGACAGACTTTTTCGAACTACAAGGGTTGTTGTAATGAACGTAGACTATAAAATTTTTGATAAGAATCTGTTATGAAGTAATTTCCGACATCGTTAGTTTTGCTGTGCAAATTTTTGACATTTACTATCCGTTGTTTTCTTTTTTTTAATTATTATTTTTTTCGATTTTAAATTAAACATTTTCGCTAGCTGTGGTCAGACAATAAAACTTCATGAATGATAATAACTTTTGAAAAAATAAATAAGAGCTGGGATACTACAATCCATGATCATGTTCTTTCAACATCAAAAACTAGCCATTTTATTTTCAATATATAAGCTTTAATAAGCATGTTTTTTTTTTTACTTATTCATATTAATTCTCGTACATAATTATTAATTACTTACAACACATTTCATTACAAGAGTACAAACTTAAATTAGTTAAGTAAAACACACTTGAAATGCACTTAAATTCTGAAATGCATTATTATCACGATTACAAAGTTAAATCTTACGCTCAATTTCGTTATAAAGTTGTAGCTCCTCTGGATAAAGCTCTATAGTTTCCATTTCACAGGCTTCATAGTTACTTTTTAATTTTACTCACACAAGTAAAGGGTTAATTCGAAACATCGTTTACGCGCTTTGCAGATGACCAGAAATGGAAATGAGAGTCTTGCTAGACGCAGGCGATGAAATCACGTGGTATTTTCCATTTCTTGCCAAGTCTTTAAATTTGGCGAATTTTCGTAAGATTTCGACAGACTTTGACCCCCCATATCTCAAAAACAAAAGGACGAGGGCACACAATATTTGGGTCAAATTTTTTTTTCTAAAGATACTCTTTCGAATGCGACCATTTTTAACTTTTTTCATGATTACTGAACTCGTGATGTTTCCTGGTTAGAAAAAAGTCGTTTTGATTTTCTTTTTACTTTTTCTTTCTCTTCCCTCTCTCTCTCTCTCTCTCTCTTTTTTTTTTTGAGATTACCGTTTTTGGGGGGGGGGGTTGTCCCCCCCCCCTTAGCTACGCCCCCTGAATGGAGAGAGTGAAGACTCTTTCGTGAAGCAAAGATCCCGAGTCATCTGATAGATTTTTAAAGCAAAGCATTGGACTTATCACATTTAAAACTGTAAAAAAAACTAAGTTGAAATCAAAGTTTTCCTTACACATTTATAACTGTAAAAAGACTAAGTTGAAATCAGAGTTTTTTTTTTTCACTAGTTTTCACGCAAAAACGTGTCAACCATTTGTCATTGTTGAGTCACATGACTTGGGGGTCTCTGCATTTGTTAAGCTAATAATTGGACTTGCCCCCTCTATTTACTAATTCCTGCTCTAAGGTATTGTAAAGTCTTGTTCTTGTACAAAAATTTATTTTAAAAAAAAATGCTTCAGATCTAAGCAAAATTCTTTTGTTATTTTGATCCTTATCTCAAAAAGTTTTTTTTTTTTTTTCGCAGCGTTTATACCATTGAGAAGAGATAAAATGGAGGGAGTGAAGACTTGAAGCCAAGGTCCCCAAGTCACGTGATAGATTTTTAAAGCAAAGCATTGGAAGAAATCAGGTTTCTTTCACTTGTTTCACGCAGAACGTGCAAACCTTTCGTCGTTGTTGAGTCACGTGACTTGGGATCTTTGGGTGAGCTTTTACCAAGCCAATGATTGGACTTGCTCCCTTCCTTTACTAGTTCCTGCTCTAAGGTTTAAACTCCTTTCTATGTTTCCCCTTTCATAGTGCTGAAAAGATTTGGGTGATTTTCCAAAAGGTGCCACAAAACTAACCCAGCTGGAATTTACCTTCTGGGAGGTAAGAGTTTGGTCATATCAGTCCTTACATGGATATAATCTCACTTTAGAATTAGCAATATGTGTTGGTGTAGTGTTCCTGCGACAGTAATTGAGATAATCAAGTTGTTGCATTGCACAACACACAGTGATAAAAAATTTGGCGACTATGAGCCTTTTTGTCCCATGAAAAATAAAAATGCTAAATATTTTTAAAACATCGGTTAATCTTTCAGTAAAACCAACTAGGAATCATTCACAAATGATGTCCTGCTTTCAGGGAGGAGGAGGATGCATGAAATTGTGAATTCAGGGTGGCGGACAGATCAGGGAAAAGTCAGGGAACTTTATTAATCAGGGAAATATCAGGGAATTTTGAAAAAATAACAAAAAATCAGGGAAAATTGATTTTTTGAAGAAAATTTTTTTTTTTTTGCTTTACAAAGTTAAGTACTCTTAATTCCCTACGCATTTTCCGCCAATTATCTGTTCAAAAAAAAAGTAAAATTAATGAGGTGCGATTATACTGCCGCATATTTGCGCATCTTTTTTCCTCAACGTCAAAGTATTGAATCTTACTTATTAAACCACAGGGTGGACTTCCTAAGATTGCTTTTTGTGTCTGTTAGGTTGTTTATTTTACATAGCTTGAAATTTCCTTTTACGCTTTCAATGCTACGTAAAATAAACAACCATACAGGCAAAGAGGAAGTCTTCAATTATGCCTTAGCTCGTTTGCCTTTATTCCATTGTCTCGAAGTAATTAGTTTACTGTAATCACGATTTCAAAAAGAAATCTTTGGTTTTTGAATTAATACTGATAAAAGCTTGAAAGTTATTACTTCTTCGCGTTTTTAATTTAATTGCTAAAATTGAACTTTCAATTAAAAAACCTTTGTTTTTTGCCGTTATACTATTTGTTGTCACCGCAGATTATAAAAGTTTTCTTTTCTTCAGACTTTAGTGATTCTTTAACTTTATAACCAAGTTGTATTCTTCTTTTATATATTTTGAAATAAACTAATTGCTTTTTTTTTTTTTTTTTCATTTTTTTCCCCCTTGCATTTCAAAGTTGTTTGTTTACAAAAGCAATCGCAGATTTTTTTCTCGTTACATACTGAAATCATTTGAAATAGAGTTAACTTGTGTACTTAAGTAAATATCTTTATTTTTTTTTATTGTTAAAATGCTGTATTCATTCTTTAAAAACCTATATTCTTGATTAGAGAAAAGCTCCCTATGAATGTTTGTCAAATGGTTTCATCTGTTTTGCATAAATATGTCAATTAGTTATATAAGAATAACTGCATTACTTCTATTCTTTCACTATTACTTGTTATTCTTGCAACAATTACTATACTGTTTGAAAACTTAGGTCAAAAATAATTTCAATTACTTTTTAGTCCTATCATAAATACATATGTTTTTTAAAAGTAATTTTAATAGTTTCTTAAAATTCTTATGCAAAGTGGTTTCTGGATGTAAAGTTTTTTTTAAAAAAATTTAATATATTGTTTTTGTAGGTTATTCCGTCCCCCCCCAAAATAGTCCTTGTTTTTTTTAAACCATTTTATTAAAAAAAGTAGCATCGTTTTTAAAAACATATCTTTAATTCAACAACTTTACATAACTTAGAACGTTTAAAATACTGCATTTTATACAAACATACAATGGATTTCAAGTAAAGCAAAGAAAGAAAACCATTATTATTGATAACGTAAATCAGGGAAATTTGGTGAACTTAATCAGGGGAAAAGTCAGGGAACTTTTTTTCACAGTTCCTGTCGCCACCCCTGGAATTTCTGACAACTTGGAAGGAGGGAACAAGAAGTATCATCACTCGTTTTGGATAAAATAAAAGATTTTTTTCGAATATTTATGTAATGCAGCGTGACGTGTAACAAAGGGAGAGGAAGGAGTAAGGTTGTGACAAAAGGGGAGGAGGATTAAATATGCTGAAAAAATGCGATTTTTTATTGACAGCTCCTTTGTGGAACCAGATGATATTAAATGAACGATTAAAGGAACGAATTACCTACGTTTTAATGCAAAAAAAAAAAAAATTGCAAATTACTGTAGACACATGTGCAGATGGTAATGCCGAGTATCTGCTTATCATCTAACTTACAGCTGCCTACCTTCTAAAAAAAACCACCTCCTTTAGAAAATAAATTCTAGTCGCTCAAGAGGTTCCTCTTGACAAGACCAAAGCACTAAAGGATACCTAAAGTTGCATTTAAAGGCCTTCAATTTTGGAAAACTTTTGGAGGAGAGTTCTTTATAGCTCCCCCCCCCCCCTGTTCCCGCTCCCCGGATCTCTAGTGGTTCCAAACAAAACCTTCTCCCCTAACTTGGCTATAACATACATAAAAAAGCGGTTTTTTTTTTTTTTTTTTAAATTTTGATCACAAACAATTTCCTCGTTAAAGTCATCAAAAATGGCTTCAAAAATGTTTGTTGGAAAAAGAGCTCCTGAATATCGCTAACAGCAAAAGATAGCTTAAGTTGTGTTTTGTCGAAAAACGCCACCAAACATAGCCTAGAAGTGCATTTTTAGGCATTTAATTGCGAAATTTTTCTTAGAAAGAGCCCCCCACCTTTTCGCTCAAAATATAGCTTTTTTTTTCTGCTACTTTAAGGGGACAAGGGACCTTATACATTCGGGGTGCGTTCGACGAACCTCACCGGTTAACCAGTAAGTAACCGGTTACTTACCGCAGCGTTCTATGATCAACCGGTTACCTCACTGGTTTACCATTCTAAGCAGTTGATTGGTTGATTGGAGCACGTGATCATTAGTTGTCACGTGATTAAACTAACCGGTCGCTCTCGGTCGTGCTCATCGAACGCAAACCTCGGAAAATCAACCCAAATTTCACAAAAAATTGTTTTTTGCGCCAAAAAAATAGAGCTTAGTACCAGCTTTGATAATCCATTTTTCATTTTTTGCGATATTATGATTTTTTACGCATTTTAATTTACATTTTTAAAAAAGGGGGCGTGGTATTTAAAGGGATAAAAGTATCAGCTGATTTTTTGTTTACACGTTTTTTAATCATCATTTTTGGCTCGAAATGCTCCCACCGCATTATTTTTCACTGTATCGCTTCAAAATTTTTTGAGCACATTAACAGTCTTATACTTCATAAAAACTGGGCATTACTTTTACCCAAATACAAAAATTTACTATTTTATCCGCTGTTAGCAAAGTAGCATACGTATTAAAAAAAAACGTAAAATTCTATTCATAATTTGCTTTTTTTTTCTAGTTTATATACGCACATAGATTGAATTCAATGCCCATTTATGTTCATACGGATAAACTACATCTGGAAAAAAAAATATTGTTGGTTTTCGTTTACATGAATTGCGCCTGGAGTGTTTTTCAATTCTGCCCATGTTGCGTTCCATATGCCTCACAAAACACCTTTTTTAACCCTAAAATTTTTAAATTAACATTTAAAATGTCTAATATTGATATGAAAATATTATTTTTGTTCTATTACTTCAAATACATGGTGTAAAATTATAAAATTGAAAAGTAAAATTCAAAAGTCCCTTGTTCCCTTAATATCAAAATTCTTCGGAAAAGTGCCGAACAATAATTGCTGCTCGGCACTTTTCCGTTCTCTTAGACTCACCCAAGATTATCTAAAATGTGGTTTTTAGACTTCAATTTAGAAAACTTAAAAGAAGGCTCTCAAATCTCACTCTAACCCTAACCTAGTGCCAAACATAGCCTGAATTTACATTCTAAAAACCCAATTTTGAAATATTTCCGAGCGATATCTCTAAATTCTATCCTTTCAAATCTCACCTAATGTTTCGATTCAATTAAAGATTTTAGGAGAGGAGACACCCCCCCCCCTCCTCCCGCTTTTCTAGTAACGTCAATTTTCGCTGTATTGCCCCAGAACCCTTCCTTCTCAACGAAAAGATTTCCGGAAAGAGCCCCAAGCGTTTCCTCTGCTCTAGTTCTCCTCTGACAATTAACGTCCTTAAAAGTCTGAAGTTGCATTTTCAGCAAGACACCAACATGCATCTGTCAGCCCCCTATAATAAGATAAGCTCCCCTAACCCCTACCACCGATGGACAATTTATGGCGCTGCCACTAGCATTTATGTCAATGTGTGAAACAGCGACTGTTTTGCATGCAAAATTGTTCTACTATTGATAAAATAATTGTTTTTCTTAAGAAGGAAGGTAAAATAGGTACTTTAGCACTCGTTTATAACGAGAGTTAAAGGACCATGATATTTGCTCTTTATAACTGAGTGCTCGTAAAAAACGGGTTCGTAAATTGTTAGAAAATTTCATACATACTTTTTTTTTAGAGTCAAAGAAGTTTTGTTTATTTGAACGCTCAATCTTAATAAAGGACAGTCATTACTTATCAAGCAGGTTTTCAAAAATTAATGCTTTTATACTAAAGTGGGAGTGGTTTTGTCGTTTTCCGGTAAAATTTTCATTCATCCCTTTGTCTTTTGCCCCCCACCCCTAAACAATTCAAATTGACTTGCATTTTTGCAAGATTTATAGCTGATCACTACTTATTTAATCTTTTTCTAGTCAAAAGAAAAAATTTCCAGTTTTGGGAAGAGATATATCCCTGATGAGTCCTTCCGTCACCTTCGCCTCACCTCCGTTTTTACAGAGGGGACGACGAGAGGTTACGAGAATTATTCCGGATTTTTATTTTTATTAACACACAAAACATCACAAGAAATATTTACAGCACAAATAAAGGAAATCACACCCAGGGCCCCTGTAGGAATTGAACTCACGACCTCCTGTACCTCGCAGTAGGCAGCGGATGTACGTCGCGTTCTGCTGGTTGCGTTTAGAGTCCCTAAAACTACGTTTTCATCTAGGGACTCTAATTACGTTATGTTCAGTTCCTTAACACGAAAACAAGTTTGAGGGAGATTCGGTTGAATTTCGGAGGGGATATAAACGGTTTTAGTAATTTTCTATGGGCAAAAAAGGAAATTTGTTCATTTATATTTAAGAACAAATGAAAGTTAAAGGAGATTTATGAACGCCAACGCCAAATCCTATTCGGAACTCCAGCACTCGAATACGCTACCTTGCGGTGATTTATAAAACTGCGTCTGCACCTAAAACATTGCCACGTTGCGCATCACGTGTGTCTGTTGACGTAAACACAGGCAGTTTGTTCTGAGTATTTATTAACGCAATCGATGTGTCTTAGTTTGCTTTCAGCTACAGAAATTAATTCGTCCCTTAGTAGTATTCTCGAGCTTCTCAAAATAATGTTAGTTTTCATTATTTCTTTCAAAAAAGTATTAAATAGTGGAAGCGTAAACAAGAAAACTCTGGATTAACAAAATTGGATAACGTTATACCAGGTAAATTTTTTTATTGTTTTGTATGAATTTGTAAGAATATGAGTTTTTTTTAATCTTAAATTAATTTAACTAATCATATTTTACAGCAGCATTTAGTTGGAATGGACAGTATGCAAAATATTTTCTTGAATTTATTATCGTAGAACAAAATGAAAAATGTTTAACCGAGAAAGAATTTACTTTATTCCTTTTATTCTCAGCTGAAAGGTTTCGCCAAATTTGTTTAGGGTTATAGTAGTTTTAGTATTGTGCAAGCAAAGTAGCCTTGGCGAGTTTTCGCGTTTTTAGTTAAACCATTTTTAATTTTTATCATGAGTGGAATAAAATGATAGTAAGATTACAGAATTCGATAAGTAAAAAGAAATGGTCAATCAACTGAAAAGAAAACTACCACCATATATAAAACTGTGAGTACATATTTTATTTATTTTGTTCTGAGTGAATTTGAATAAATATCAGTTTTTCAATTCGATGAAAAAAAAAAACGAACTTAACAACATTGACTGGACACTTTTCTTTAACCTAATTCCACATAAATGATTTAAATAACCTTTGTTACTACAGTATCCTACTGAAATAGACAGTATGCAAATAAATTTTCTTGAAAATATTTATCGCAGAACAGATTGAAAAATCCAGAAAGAACGTTAAGAATTTGAACAATAAAAAATAAAAGTTCGCCAAAAATATGTTTATAGTGTTATGGTTTTAAAATTATGTGAAAGAATAATGTATCTTGACAAGATTTCGCATATCAGGTAAATCATTTCCATGACGAATGAATTAAATGCATGATTTCTTTGGATATCCAATCATATAGTCATAGAAATAAATTATCTAGTGTTAAACGTTACTCTTGACAGTCTGCCACGTATGTGCACTATGTGACAAAAATGTCAACAAATGCTGGAAATGTCACGAAACAACTTAATATGTACTAATGTATAGAAAAAACGGTACAAAATGAAAATGCCGTTCGAAGCGAACCAAAAATTTATGAATTCCGAATTCAACATCGTGAAAATGGCTGCTTCAGAACAACTTACTGTGTGTTCTGCATTAATTGTTTACTTTCGTAATACTTTTTGGTTTCTAATCTCTTTCTATATGGGTCAGAATATCCACAAGACTTTGAAAAATCTTTTCAAACGAATAAAGCGAAAAAATCATACATACGAACAAAAATCACAACACTTTTAGCATTTTCTTCGCTACCACATGCGTTTGTTTTAGTTTTCAATTCCGCCATTAGACAGTGACTGCAGTGCCCCCTATAGTTCGTTGGAGTTGCGAATTTTTGACTTTCCTGTGTTAAACCGGGGCAACTATTTCTGCACTTGAATATGGCCACACTTGATGGAAAAACTTCAAAACTTCATATTTGCCTATTCTGACCGCAAGGAGGCGCCACAAGCCACGGTTGCATCAACCAATCAACGACAAGTTTCAAAGCTTGTTTATTTTAATTAATAAATGAAACAGAAAACAAACATTAATATTTCGCAAGATGCTCAGAAATATACCGAATCAACCAATTCAAATCGAATCAGTAATGTTATTCAGCTGATTATTTAATGCGTAAATTGAGCATCTAAGGTTGGTTTGGGAATTTCTTTTAATTTAATTTTACATGCTCATTTATAGTTTGTGCTTCATTTGTTGGATTATTTTACGCTTAATGGAGAAACTTAATTATTCAGAGGATTATTTTTTATTTTAATGGACTTTTTGATTTTGTTTCTAGGCTTGCTTCGCTTATAAGTCTTTAAAAAGACAAAATAGTTCATGGTATCGCCAAATAAGTACTTTATATGTAACTTGAAATAGTCCATGACAATAAATAAAATTGAAACTAATCGCCAGCTTAAAAAATGCACCGCTACGTACCTATAACGGAAAATTACCTCCCTCCCCACCCTTTTTTTTATTTTAAGAAATGCTAGATATTTAGAGCTGCTCCTAATGTTATACAATTAGAAGAAGATGACGAAAATTTGTAGGCAGATCTTAGACTCCTGCGGATTCTTGACGATCTACTGTGTGTGTGTATTTTATTTTTCTAACAGAAAATTCATATCCAAATTTTCGCCAAACTTGGCGATCAAATATCTTACAAAGTTTCTAGTTCAAAGCTCCTTTCTCATTCATTTTTCAAGTGTAGAAAATAGTTTTTTTATGACTAGAATTCAATGTTTACAGGATTTTACATCGCTAAATATTTTAATTTTCTTAAAAATACAGTCGATTTGCGATAACTCGAAGTCCGAAACATTACTATAACTCGAAATTTTTATCAAGTCCCTACTTTTTTGTCTTTAATTCCATTCTAATTATTATAAATAACTCGAAGTTAACTTCTTTCAACTCGAATTTTTTTCCAGGATTACTCGAAATTTATTTCGAAAGAACGAAAAAAAAAAAGAAAGAAAGAAGTGACTATGGGAGAATAATTATTTCACCTTCATTTCCAATCCGAATTTGAAACGAACGAAGATGTGCACATTTCCTGAAGTAGAATCAGCTCTATTCAAGCGGTTCCAGCATGCTTTTGATTTTTTTCTATCAATACATTTGATTAAACTGTGCATATTGTGCTAAAAAACTTAAGTTCTATAATTTTGTCTGTTATATGTACATATTAAAGCATTCGATGGTTTTTAGTATTAAAATATCAAAAACCAAAACTATCGTTAAATCAAACTTTCGATAAGTCGAAGTTTTCCATCTTTCTTTTTTACATTCGAGCTATCGCAAATCGAATGTATGTTTAAAAATATCTTTAAAATGGCAAATAAAAAAAATCATATCATTGTTTTGCTTTTGCAAAGACAAAATAAATTTTTTACGGAACTCTCCCCTGCTAGGATTTTACAAAATATTAACAGTGTTGATATTTTGTAAAATAATCTGTTCCACATTTTTTTTCAAAAAATTAGTTTCACAAATTCATGTGTAGATATTTGAGGAGTTTCTTTCCCTATTGCATGTATTTGTTAAATGTTAAAAATAAATTTTAAAAAATAATAATAATTTGAATTTTGGCTGCTTGAGTTCGAATAAATTTATTCACGATCATGAATTGCAATAGGATCCAACTCGTTGGGTTTCTTGTTTCTACAAATGGAATGAAATGGAAATGACCAAGAAATTTGCACCCGTCATAATATGACTGTTGATTTTCGAGAATAGGTAATATGAGTCTGTAAATAAGATAAATATTTTATGGCCGAATCTGACCTTTATCATAAAAATTATTATTTGCGTGAACACTTTATAACAATTGAAAAATATATTGAAGTAATAGCACCTGGGATGCTAACGGTAAGGTGGGAGCCTGGGGGTGGGGATACAACCTGAACTTAAGTGAACGCTCTCCGGTCTGTGCGCCTTCCGATGTGTGTATGTACACTCAAACCTGTTTTCGTGCGGACTTTTTTTTGTGTAGTTTATAAAAATTATTTATAAAACGAGCGAAAATTTTTAAGGGTTTTTTTTTTTTTTTTTTTGAAAGAACATTTTTAAAATCATAGGATCTGACCATTTTTTAAAATAACTTGACTAAGTTTAATATTTAAAAAATAATGCATTAATCGGTGCGCTTTCATTGTTTACGCTTCTGCAGATGACATCACAAATGATGAAATGCCATTCACTGATGTCACTCACAGAGCACAATATTCAATTAGTTTCTTTACTCACAAGTGTTGGCAACTATATGATTGATAGTAAGCGTAGAGTGCAATATGTAATTCGCTTCTTGATCATCATAACGTAGAAACGCGGTAGACAGATGCGCTAAAATACATCATTTGTGACGTCATAAAGACCACGCCTTATTTTCAAAATCAGACATTTAAAAAATTAAAAACTAAGCTTCGGAAAAATGAAAGTTTTTTCTAGCTCCATGTTATTTTTATTTATTTTTTGATTATGCTATGAATTTCCTTTTGTAAGGAAAAAAATCTGCACTTTTTCGAAATAGCTCTTGTGCACTAAACGTTTGTGCATCTCTATGCGTATTGTGCACTAAGATACTACTAAAATCTACACTAAAGTTATTATAACATGAGATGTGCTAAAAATGGAAGGGGAAAAAGATAAATGACATTATTTTGGTGTCGGTAAAATATTGGTGCGAGAACCACGGACCCGTCGTAGAACCATGTATTAGTCACACTCTGATTTTAAATGTTTTTAAAATTATGTGAATGGTTCATTTTTTCAAATTGCCATCATATTTTTAACTTTTCTATTGTTCTTCTTCATTTGAAAAAGAATATTCCTAACCAGGCCTGTCAAGTGGGGATATCACGGGGGGGGGGGCAATTATGACACCCCTAAATTTTACAAACATACTAAAATTAGGCATTATGCTTGTTTTTTTCCCGAACACAAAACCTTTGCCCCCCCCCCCCCGCGAATTTTTAAATGTCGGACCCGTTCCCAAGCGTACATTTTTAATTAAATTCTATTCGTTGTAAAATATACACTACATTACGAACGAAAAGAATGGCAATTGTTAACGTAAATTCCTATACCCCCCCCCCCCCCTCTAATCCCCATCAGGGTCAAAAGGGGCAATGAATGACCCTCTCAAGTTTTGCGAAATGAATGTATTTACAGATTGCGGAGCGTGTTTTTTTTTTTTCGATGTAATTTATTGAGCAGAAAAAAAATTCGCATGTAAATGAGCATGTAAAATTAGAAATGAGGGCTGCCTGCCATATATCATCAATCTTAGAACTGTTGTATCCAAAAAGGAAACCCCAAGGGATTTTCAATAAAAAATTTGAAAATTATTCAAAGCTTTAAAAAAAAAAAAAGTTTGAAAAAATATATTAAGAATTACGCATTAATATTAAAAAAAATCATATGTTTTCTGTGTTTAGTTAAAATTTTTTATTACGCGTAATTTTTTATATAATATTAAAATAATGACAAGAAATGCTCTTCACCTTTGTAATACAATGTTTATTCAGCACTTTTTCTCTTCATTCCTTTTTTTGAAATTGAAATTTTCGTCAAATGACGTACGCCCGACAATAAGTCGAGAAATCACGTATTCACAGATGCCAAAGCGCCAACGCTCACAATCAAGCCAAGTGGAAACAAAAACAGGGGTAGCCAGTGGCGCCCTCTTTGTTGCCATGAGTTTCAGCGATTGCCACGGCCGTTAAGTATTCAGTGGGGCCATGATTTAATAAACAATTCCCGTGCCAATAATAATTGTTCGCAGTGAAAATTCACTAAGCGCGATAACTTGCCAGAAAAGGCAATTCGCAACTCCAATAAACTATACGGGATGCTGCAGCCACTGTCTAATGGCGGATGAAAAAGGTAAAACAAACAAATGTCGTAACTTATAAATTGCTTTGACGCTTTGTGAATGACAGTCGTTCTTCATCGTGTTTGTGGAAAGCTTTCTTTTCTTTTCTTCTGAAATTACATTATACCATAAACTGTTTGACGTCTGTAATTTATCCCAAAGGAAACGCGTGGAATGGAATGTTTTACCTTTTTGAGCAGTATTGTTAATCACCGAGAGGTAGCGTATTCGAGCTCTGGAGTTGCGAATCACTCAAACACGGGCTCTGATACAAAACGGCTGATCTTAAGCTGATGCTCAGAGTTGTATGTACAACGGCCTTAGGTAGATCTAAGACCCCTATATATACGAGCCGTCGCATCAGCTTAAGATGAGCCTTTTTGGATCGGAGCGCGTGTTTGAGTGGTTGTTTTTTCTGGCGAGTTATCGCGTTTGGTGATTGTTCACTGTAAGCAATTATTAGCGGCACGTGAAATGTTAATAAAATAAAATATTATTTTCTGCAAATTTGGCGAAATCCAAAACTTTGCTGTGGTAACCCGAGCAGTGCAACAATGAAAAATCCGATCGAAAATAGCTAAACTTAAGTTCATGCGTCGGCCTATCTATATAGCGGCTCTAGGTAGATCATATGACAGCTAATGACGTCAGACGAATATCACGCACTGATTATTGGTCAAAAAAGTCACGCGGTTTAATCAACAAGCTTAAACTGCGGTCGACCGGTAGATCACGGAACACTACGGTTAGTCACCAGTCGAGGTATGCGAACATACTCAATTAAAAAAAATTATAACTGAAGGGAGAGGACCACAAGGAACATCACAGTACGTATGCACACCTGTATGTATGTATCTTGTAATGTAATCTTGCATCTCAAATTTTGCCGACTTCCTGCGATCGGCTTCTTTTGAAGTTCGGCACGCGACCTCAAATCCGATGACAAAGCATCATTCTTTTGCTGAAGGTCAAATAGAAAACCATGCAGTATATTTAATTTATGCAGTTATAAAAGAATATGTATTTTAATGTAAAGTTCAGGTATTGGGGGGAAAATATGAAATAATAATAATAAAAAAACAGTAATTCACATAGAAAATTGTATTTAAAATTGTTGCACTTTGAAGGGTAAGAGCCGGTAACACACAAGGCTGAACGTTTTTGCAGGCTCACACTTTTACGGTTTCTTGCCAGTATGCGCTCTCATATGTTGCTTCAAGTTTGAAACATCAGAAAACATTTTACCACAACACTCACATGCGTAGGGTTTTTCGCCTGTATGGATTCTCAGATGCCTCTTAAGGGTTGTCATTTGGGAAAACGACTTTGAGCAATGTTCACAAGAATGTGGTTTTTCGCCTGTATGGACTCTCAGGTGCCTATTAAGGGTTATCAATTCGGAAAATGACTTTGAGCAATGTTCACACGAATGTGGTTTCTCGCCCGTATGGATTCTCAGATGCTTCTTACGCACTGAAGCTTCAGAAAATGTCTTAGCACAAAAATAACACGGAAAAGGTTTTTCTCCTGTATGGACCCTCAAATGGCGCTTCAATTTCGAGAAGTAACGAAACGACTTTGAGCAATGTTCACACAAATATGTTTTTTCTTCAGTATGAATTCTCCCGTCAGTGTGGATTTTCATGTGTGTCTTCAAGTCTGAAGCTTGAGAAAACGTCTTGGCGCAAAAATCACATTGAAAAGGTTTTTCTCCTGTATGGATTCTCAAATGTTTCTTACGCATTGAAGCATCAAAAAACGTCTTAGCACAAAAATAACACGCAAAAGGTTTTTCTCCTGTATGGACTCTCAAATGCCTCTCTAATTTCGAGAAGCGAGAAAACGACTTTGAGCAATGTTCACACGAATATGTTTTTTGGTCAGTGTGAATTCTCATGTGTGTCTTACACACTGAAATTTTAGAAAATGTCTCGGCACAAAAATTACACGAAAAAGGATTTTTTCCGGCATGGACTCTCAGATGTCTCATAAGACTTGAGAAACAAGAATACGACTTTGGGCAATAGTCACAAGAATATGCTTCTTCTCCAGTATGGGCCATCAAATGACTGTTACAACTGACAGCTTGTGAATTGTTGGACTGAGGCATTTAAACTAAATAAACATAGAAACTATAGCCATCGAACATTTTGAATTCATGGTTTTCATGACAGCTTAAAAATGTGTAAATGCCTCAGAAATCAATTTAGGAATTTTGCTATTGCTGGATATAAGGTCAAACATAAAGGACAAACTAAAACACCCACATGTCGTCACTTCTGTGGATCAATTTTTTGTTGCCAGGAAGAAGTTGAAACGCATGAGTTATCAAAGATGTAGAATTCGTTGAAAGAGGACTCAATAGTGAGAATGGATATCTCCAAATATCTGGTTAGACCTTGCTTTATTTATTTCAAATTAACTAACTGAACACGTTTCATTTAATAATATTCAAATGAGTTGTATATTTCTCAAACCAAGGCCAACCAGTGCAGCGCTCGACACAATCACTGACAACATCACAAATTGGAGAGTCCATGCTTGTAGCAATTTATAACTCTCCTCATGCACCAAATCATTAGCTGTTGTAGATTGCCAAAGTTCAGGAGTGTACCGCACTTTATTTTTACACGTAAACTTCAAAGACAGAGAAATTTCCCCAGGGTAGCATTTCTTCAAGCATTCACTTCGATAAAACTGGATACATGAACTTGCAGGCAGGGTCAAACATCGAACATCATGCTTGGTGAAGTGCGATGTCATGACGTCTAGGTTATCGCTGAAAAGAAATTAAATCGGATTAGTGCATATTAAAAACAACAACGTCAAGCTCCTTGTGGGAGACATATTCTGGTGGGAAAACAAGGATGAGAACGACGTGAAAAAATGAATTTATGCAAACAAAAAAGATGACTGGAAACTTCTTCATAGTCATCAAAACCATCAAAAAGAAAAAAAAAAAAAAAAACGCTTTTTAGGAGATATCCTTAGCTGAACAGTTTTTCCTGGAAGCCGTTACTCAAATTTGGAATTACTTGTTTACTAATAATAAAGCTGAATGTCTGGATATTTTTCCCGATCTCTGTCTGTATGTCTATGACGCGCATAGCACCTAAACCGTTTGGCCGATTTTCATGAAATTCAACACAGAATTAGTTTGCAGCATGCGCAACTCGAAGTGATTTTTGGAAAATTCGACTTTGTTCTTTTCTATTCCAATTTTAAGAACATTTTACCGAGCAAAGTGTGAACATAACGTGAACGAGCAAATGAACATTGCAAATTGGTGAGAAATTTGTCATCCATTATTTATAAATGTACCGGCTAAAAATTTTTCACCAGGCATGTTTGATATTCTAATTTTCCAGTATGCAGGTATGATACTTTCAAGTGTTTTAATCTTCAAATGAATTAATTTTCGGGGCAATTCCATGATAAGGTCAACCAGGTGATCAAATTTTCAAAATTAAAATTTCTAAACAAATAAGGCATCATTTTAAAGGTAAAGAGTTGTATATTTTGAAATGCCTGTCTAACATTTGATGACTTCAGTTATAAATAAGTTACAGGAAGTTAAACTAAGGTCAACATCTTGAGTATTTTTAAACCATATTTGGTGACTCTCAAAGAAGTTCTGTTCTGTTTTTAAAAAAATCATACCAATATTATGAATTGAGATGAATAACCATTTTAAGATACAATTTGTTGCTGGTGATGTTGCAAAAATGTGCCAAAATATAATTCATTTTTATTTGTAAAAGAATTCTTCTGGGGTACATTAAATATGTTCTAAGTGCGACACCAAAATGTGCAATTAATTATGCTGAGCCAATAATTTTAGAGCTACATGTATGTATTTTGGGGTAGAAAGCAAGATTTTCAATCTCATTGATGTAAGCTACTTTAATTTTGTAACAAGTGAATATTTTTTATTAAAATCTAGGTATTGGACGTAAAAATGTTTTACGTCCGGCACTGATATATACCTTTACACAGCAATTGTTTTCAACTGTGTTTCGCCTATTTTTGCCTTTAATTTCAAAATTAAAGCAAAATATGCATAAAAAACAACTTGGTGAATTTACTGTATATACATATAGGGTTGAATGGGGTAAGTAGTATCCTTTATGAGAACAGTTCGTGTATATAAAGGTGTGTTGAATGAATGTAATACAATTGATTAAGATCAATTTTGGCAAATCAGCCAAAACTACAAGAAATTGGAAACACTAAATGACTGCGTCTATGTAAAGTTAGCAAAGGAAGAGAACCATTATTAACATTAGTCCTACATAAATCTTAATGGTTTTCTTTGATATAAGTTTCCCAATAACTAATCACCAGTTTTAACAGTTTTTGTAGCTGAACTATCAATTCCTACTTAATCATCATAGTTGTCTTGTATTTCACTAATACAAATATTTCAACAGAGTTCCTTTTGATTTTTAAATCCACACTGTTATGGGGGAACCACTTACCACTAAGTGTGGGGACCTCTTATAGCTAAATTTCACGAAGTGGGACCCCTCCTCTAAAACAATTATTCATAATAATTTATTCAAAAATTCTGGTTGCAGTATACACTTTAAGTTAAACTGTAATGAAGGTTTAATGATCATAAAAAAATAATAAAAGCTAACTGGAAAACACTTCTTTGAAAAATGTTGCTTAAACTAGGACAAAAAAAATATTTTTTAGATTTTTTTTTTTTGACTAAGTTTTCTGACCCAGAAAAAAATTCCACACCCCCCCCCCAAAAAAAAAAATGTAAAACCAATCACTGTGATGAACTATGACATGATTAAAGTAATAAAGCATAAAAACCTTATGCTTTTTAGGGGGGTGACCCACTTACCCCAGTGACCCACTTCCCCCAACCAACCCTACTTCTGAATTTACTTGGTAAATTTTGCTTCAGTGTATTTAACCTGCAATTTACATACTTATAACTGTAATCATCGTTATGTATTTACGTTTAAGAGCAATAGTTTATGCCCAATATGAACAACTAGTTGACCCGTGCGGAACTCCGCACTGTGCTTTGAATCGTTTCATAAGGTATTTCGCTCTTTAAGAATTTCAAAGGAAGAACATTATGAAGAAGAACCGAAAAAAAAAGCGCAGAAGAGAAGGCATGTAATTTAAAGACATCAGTAACAAAACCTCGTTAACTACAACGTTGTGATAATTTGATCATCGCTCACCTTTTGGTTGTACGTATTTTCAATGCAAACATAAATATCATTAAAAGTGTGACTGAGTAGTGACTCGTGATAAAGCAATAATTGTGCATGTAAAAAAACAGGTTGTGGCAAATACAGTCCTGCCCATGTGAGCATCTGACGGGAAAAAAAGAAACATTAAAGAGATATTTATTGGCACGGATTCGAATTGGCGCCATTCTGATTAACAGCCCGACACCCCCAACAAACCTAGCAATTGCGCCTTCCTTTTCGAAAGCTATTCATTGAAGGAATGCGTAGTAAAAAACAGCAAAAAATCTTTTTGCCAAAATAATAATAATAATAATAACAATAATAAGATCATGCTTCTATGTTTTGTCATTAACCAGCATGATACGATTTAAAATTATTCGCAAAGCATGGAATTTGATTAAAAAATGACGAAGATCTCACGTAGCGATTGAAACGAAAATTCTAGAGAAATAATAAATTAGATTGAAAATAAGTGTTTTTACCTTTGAATATTGAACTATTTCACATAGAAGGTTATTGCTTTAACCGTTACGGCTTAAATGCCAGCACATGTTTCTCTTTTAATCGAACACTTAAAATTCAAAACCAGAACCAGTTGAACTGAGTCCGTTTTTTAAGTGTAATTTTTCGAACGTAGACAAAATGAATTTTTTTTTCAGCAGAAAGCAGAGGAGTAGAAAATGATTTCTTGCTAATGAATTTGATAATAATTTTAATGCTTTACATCGTATTCGCGCGAATAAAAAATTAAGAATTTACTGGGTGAAACTCGTAGTTTAAATTTGGCGTAGTATTTTTTCATTTGTGCAAAATGTCGAACACTGTTATTAGAAACATCTACATTTTAGCATACAATGAAAAAGTTTTCCTGCACAAAAAGGATTTCCTTTAAGTAAATCTAATACTTTTTTATGCTTACATTATGCTGAGTGATCTGGATGTAGTCAAAGCTTAAAAAAAAGGAAGAACACCCTTCGATTAACAGTCAACTTATCCGAACGATAACTGTAGCCTGCATAAAGGAGTCGAAACACTAAGTAGCATTGCCACTGCATTTATTTTATTACGTTTGTATGTTATGAGTACATGTAATGCGTAATACTAATATAAATTTGATATTATATCGGACAGCCCAAACTTGCCCGAAGTACAGATAGTTTATAGACGAACGCTCTACCGAAAAAAATTTATCAATTTAACCGAACAACTAAGTCCAGTGCTTTTAAGCTTTATTAAAATATGAACACACACACAGGCTATTTTTGTTTTTTTTTCCGAAAGCGACGTAAAAAATGGAAAACTGATTAGAACTTTGCTTTTAAAAAATGCATAAGAACTACAGGCAGCATCAAGGTTTTGAAACAGCAAGGGGCGTTTTCGAAAACTTGATTTTCCGACCGTAAGTCTATTTTTCTTCATTAGCCAGCCTGATAAGTTTTAAAATGAGAAGGGAATAATATATAAGATAAGATATTGAAGAAACATTTTTTTATTGTTGAAAATTTTTACAATTTGTTACCGCAGGCTGCTTAAACCGCTATAACATAGATGGCAGCACGTGTTCATCATTTAACAGCACGGTTAAAATACAAAATAAATTGAACTATGCTCTTTTTTTAAGCATAGCTTTTCGAATGTAGTAAAAATGTGATAAGCTATTTGTTTTTTTGCAAAAAGAAGAAAAAATATACATTTTACCCTTCAAATTGAGGTAGTAATTTTTTTATTTCTACTAAGAGTCAAAAACTCATTAGAAGAATATATATTTCAATGTACGATTTATTATTTTTTTCTGAACAAAAAACAATTCTATTGTAGTCTGAAATCTTGAACCTGTTACTTAAATTTTCGCTTACATTATGCTTTAATTTTCTTACCAGAGCCAAAGTTTAAAAAGAAAAAAAAAAAAAAACGTACCATTCAGAAGTAATTTAGCACAAAGTCACTTCAAATTTTCATATCAGCAAGGAGCGTTTATTTCTCATTTTTTCATAGTTGTTATTCACTTAATTCAGCGTTCGTGTATTGCGCGATATTTCTCTAATTTTTTGTTGCAGATTGTCCGGACGTGGGCCCGAACACGCATTCTCCTGGTTACGAAGAGAACGCTCTGCCGATCAAGCTATTCAGCTCTGTCGAGCATAGCGCAAATTAAAGTTATTAGTTTAACCGAAAACCTCATTCTGGTTCTTTAAAACAGGTTTTTCGCCTGAAAAAAACAATTTTCAGACCGTGGGTCTATTTTTCGTCAGTAGCCAGCACCATTAGCTTTAAAATAAGGCGTAAATCAAAGAAATCGATCAAGAATTGGGGAAAATCTGGCGTAGAAACCAAAAACAGGCTACAGAAATAATATATAAGGATTTACGTCCAACACCGAAAATTTATGTCCGACACCAAGCTAATAATATTTCGTAAATAATATTTTTCTTTATAATATCATTTGAAAACTGAAATATGCTTCAATCATAAGTATATTTAAGAATTAAGCTGTTTTAAAAACAAAAATGTAAGCCAATTCACAGATTTTTAATAATATTTAATTGAACCATCAATTTTACTATTTGTGTGTTTACGTCCGACACCAACTCTTTAATTTTTTTAAAATTTATGTTTAGGAATCTATTTTGAAAAATTAACATGATTTTTCATTCAGAGGAATGAACTAAGCATCCTGTAAATAAATTTAATCATTTTGGATCAGTTTATGTTTGGTAAATGGAATTAAAACAGAGGAATTTTTCTTCATTTTTTACGTCCGACACCATGGGATTGCCCATTTTAACTTAATTGGATTAAAACGTGCTGTGACAGACATGACAAAATTGCGACATAGATTTTGAGTGACCAAATGCTATTACCATTTGCTCTTAATTGGTATGCATGTCAAGTCTAAATTTTTTTGGGAATCAAAGTTAGACTTGGATATGTGGAGTAGAAAGAAAAATATTGGTTAATTTCATGAATATGTGAACATTGCTGCTAATTTCTAAATTTGATCAAAACTTTTAGTTGTGGATCATAATGTGTAGGAAATAAACCAATTTTTTTGAAATTATTAAAATTCACTGCTTTTTCTATGTCTTAATATTTTTTATGAAGTATTTTTTAGAGTTAATTCTGTGACCGAAACTACACGCTTTAACTTCGCAACTTTAATTTTCATTTAACTTAAAAATTTTGAATAGATCCTTTTCAAAAATTTTACTAGTCAAGAAAATAGATTCATGAGCACTTGAAAAACATCAAATTTATTGATAAAAAATATTTTTGAATTTTTTAAAGGCTTTAGGAAAATCTCTGAGACCTGCAATGTCTGTCACAAAAAACATAAAATTTTTAAGTTTTAACAAGGATATATTTAGATCTTATTTATATTTCCTCTTATTCTGTGTTATAAGAAACATGTCCATGTGGTTAATTAAAAAAAAAAATGAATAAATAATTGTATTATATAGAAGGTTTTTAAATGTGTTATGTCTGTCACATATTTAATGTCTGTTACATGTGTAATGTCTGTCACATATTTAATGTCTGTCACATGTGTAATGTCTGTTACACTAGTTTATTTAAGTGCAATTCCATGAAAAGTGAAACCAGTGGGTCAAAATTTCATATTGTAGTTATGTTACTATATTTTACATCATTCTAAAGCTTAAAATGTGTATTTTCAGAATACTGCATTGGCTTTTAAATAAAAGTTTGACATTCAGGTTTTCACGACAATAAAAAAAAAGTCCCACATTTTCAAATGCTTATTTCTAACTAGAAAGTGGCCCGTCAAAGTATGATGGATGAAAATTGTTTCTACTTTTCTACATTTGAAAGAAGCAATGGCCTGCTTGGCGATATTTTCATAGTTGAAATTTTAACCCTAACACCAGTGAATTAACCCTAAATCCCAGCATATAGAGATAATTGTTTTTGTTTCTTCATTCCCCTGAAATGATACAGTCTTACCAGTAAAACTGTCAAGTTACCGGATCAAGTTCAGCCTTGTCACAATAAAGCCTTTCCCTGCATGTTAAACATTATCAAAACTAGAGACGTACCGAGTACTCGGTAACTACTCGATACTCGGCCAATTTGCCGAGTACTCGGTACTCGGCCAAATTTTAACCAGATAATCGGTCAATACCGAGCAGTTGTAAAAAATGGAATATTGTTAAGGCAGATTTTAGAATTAATAAAGGAGTGCAACCATATAATATACGGCAATCATTTACGATTCAAATTTAAATTTTGAGAAAAATGAAGTTTGTTATTCTTAAATGGAGTAAATCTTTTCAATGTCCGCAAAGTTAATAAAACTTATTTATTAAAAGTGGAGCAGTGTAAAAAATATGAAATTTTTATATTATTATGTTTGGCGGATTAGAACCAGGGGCATGAACAGGGGAGTTTTGAGAAGGGACACCTGTTGACCTAAGCCTGTAGGCAGCCCAATATTTTTTTAATTAGGCATGAAATATAGAGGTAAACAATATGGATGGGGCCCCGGAAAAGTCATTTGTGACGGGCCCCAAAATTTCTGTGCACACCCCCGACTAGAACTAAAACAGATTGATATAATTTGTTTTAATTCCAACTTGAATAATCATACTTATTATTTATTTGTTTATTTTTAATTTTGAAAATTACCTTTTTATAAAATTTTTGGCACAAACAAAATCTTTTACATAATGCGTAATTAAATTTCAGCTGGAATTTTGTTTTAAAAACTATTATTTGGACATGGAGGTCTATACTACTATTCTAATAAGTTCGAAATTCATCACGTGTGTGTCGGTGGTTCTTTTTAAAACATAATTGGAACTCGGTACTTGGTAACTCGGTACTCGACCAATGTGCTACTCAGTATGTCTCTAATCAAAACATATTATCAAGTTAGCAGGCCATGACACGAGTTTCATTGTTGAAACATGCGGGTTACTTGATTATCGGCTATTATTTATATGAGGATAGCAAAACAAAAATGATCAAAATTAATTACAGTACAGTTTAAACTATTAAAATGATACTATATAATAAGATGCATTTATTTAAAAAAAATTTCATAATAAAACGATGCAATTTAAATTTAAAAAAAAATGAAACTTGAGTTACGTCCCTAACAAAAATTTAGCAAAAGTTGTCTTTACTTCCTAAAAAATTAAAACTGTAAGAAACCCTAGTGCCAGTCAAAATAAAAGGGCTATTTAAATTTGAGTCAGACCATGGTATGTGGTATAATAAAACACAAATACATGCAGTAGCAACCACAGTTGATCCAACTTCTGTAAACTCTCGTGAGTTTTACAAGCTTTAATAAATGTAGCTAAACAATATTTCATCTTCCATATTATTTAAGTAGGGTTCAATTTGTAACATTTAATGTCATAAGCGATAAATATTTTTCATTTATTGATAGAAACATAAATAAAATTTGCATGTGTAATGCCTGTCACAAAATCTTGTAATGTCTGTCACATAGTTGAATTATTTGTTATAAAAATCCTTTTTTGAAATTTTAACTATTTTTACTCAATTGTTGTAGAAAAAAATTCTTTCTTTACTAAATAACTATTTTGAACACATAACATAAATCAATTCAGAGCAATGGGGTAACAATGAGGGATCATCCCATTTCCATGTCCATTATTTGTAATGTCTGTCACAGTGTTTTATTACTTTACTAGCTGTACCCGACGTGCGTTGCTACGCCAACAAAAAAATACATCATTATACTGATTTTTATGACAATCGGTTAAACGGGGCAGAAGTTGCTACTCTGCAGTGCCACCTGGTGGCGAGTGGCTTCAATGAGCCTATTATGCACCTTCTCCGTGGAAAAATACATATATATATATATAGCAATTTTCATAATAATCGGTCCAGGTATCAAGTGAAGCCGTGACTCTACTCAAATTTTGTACTCACGCAGTTTGCAAGATCAATCCATCGCTAAAAATATCAAATAGAAAAAGTTTTAAATCCCCCCGTTGCACGAAAAGCCATAAAACAATAAATAAAGAATTTATTTGTTCAAACTCAAGAAAAATGGCAACAGCTAACTTCTTATCAATGGGATCTTTCACGCGAATTCATTTCTGCAATTTTATTCGTATTTATCCAATGGATTGTGACTTAAATTGGAATAAAAAAGGAACTATCGATCGGATTTTTTTCAAACTGGTCTATAAACATTCCCAGTACCAAAAATAACAAACGGTGAAAGTTTCAGCCAAATCTGCCCGGTAGTTTTTGAGTTCATGGATGACATACAGACAAACATTCATTTATATATATATAGATAACTCAAATATTTAATTCAACAGAATATTTTTTTTTATTTGTATGTAATAAGGGCATAAAAATGTCTTAGTACTCCAAAATTTATTAACAATAGTTTACTATTTGGTACCTGAAACTAAGGAAAATAGCCGTCTGATGTAATGTCTGTCACACATGGAATTAACCTATTAAGAAATTTGTAAACAGTAAATTAATGTTAAATAATTATCAGCGTGACCAGGATTGCCAAATTTAAGAACAGTAGATACGGGACAAGCTTCTAGGAGTGAAAGGGGGGGGGGATATTTTTGAAGTTGAGGGCAATTACTGGATATGGCTTATTTTTAAGGTGTACTTTCCGACGTAGAACGTCTCTTCATGATAAATCTGAAAAATTCAATCATAACAAAGCATTAAACCTTACAAAATATCGCCGATCAAAGTACAAAAATCCTTTTCATTGTGATTGACAATGCATACGCAGAGATATATTTTAGTTACATTAGTTGATGCACCAAGAGGAAGCAATCATTCTGCTCCATAGACTAATAATAAGAGTAGACCGAGCTTTTTCATTCTTGCTGATGAAGAAAATTGGTTCATAGATGTATCATGTGACTGGTGGAAGGGCTTGGCGAAGACTTTGGCAGCATGGTTGCTAGATGGAAACATTATCTACCTATAGTTTGGCACTCGACATGTATTTTAAGACGTAATGTGTTTTCATTATAATTTTTTTCCAGGTGCTGAAATTGAACTGTTTTTCTTTTAGTTATGCATTATTTTGACATTAGTAATTAATTTTTGATCACAGTTTTCAGTAACTTTTATTTCATTCAGAACTGCTACGTCAGCGTTGGCGTAAACGTAATGGCGTAAACGTTTTGCGTTAACTCAAAAATGTACTAATCGGTATCTTAAATTGAAATGGTAGGTAAAAATCTTACCGTTTGCCGATTCTTTTTGGGCGCTTGCATCTTTAATTACTTAGAGAGTTATTGAAATTGAATAAAGAAAATGCACAGTACTATCTAAACGAAAAACTCACTATATTGACAAAATTTTTATAACTTAGAATAACAAATTGACAAATCGGACTCCATTAAAGATCATTCTTCCGTGTTCCATCAATTCAATTTATTTTATTTATTGTTGATCGTCTGCTGCGATCAACGCCCGCTGTTTCTAGGAAATCCACCAGTCACATGGTTTGGTTTATGAGCAGCAAAAGGGTTGCCATAGCTCGGTCTACTCTTATTATTAGTCTATGTTCTGCTCCTCACGGTCTGCCGCCTAAACAAAAACCAAATTAAAAGAAAACTAATTTTTGCGTTTTCTTATTGTTTCTTATAGCACATTTTTTGTTTTACTTTATTCCCCCCCCCAAAAAAAAAGATGTCTCGTTCTGTAAAATATTGTTATTAGCCAGAATACGGGACCTAAGCCGTCCCGTAAGGAAGCTCCCTGGGACGCGGGACAATTTTACAAAATACGGGACTGTCCCTTGAAATCCAGGACGTCTGGCAACCCTGAGTGTGACAGACATGACAAAGTTTTGTGACAGACATGATGTATGTTCAATCTTCTTTACTAATAATAAAGCTGAAAGTCTCTCTGTCCGGAGGATGTCTGGATGTCTGTAGGATATCTGTAGGATGTCTGTAGGATGTCTGTGACGCGCATAGCGCCTAGACCGTTCGGCCGATTTTCATGAAATTTGGCACAAAGTTAGTTTGTAGCATGGGGGTGTGCACCTCGAAGCGATGTTTCGAAAATTCGATGTGGTTCTTTTTCTGTTCCAATTTTAAGAACAAAACTATGATAAATTACGAAATTATCATAACGTGGAACCGTAACATGGGCACAAGCCAATGGGCGAGATACGAAATTATCATAACGTGGAACTGTAACGTGGGTATACAAGCCAATTGGCGAGAAAATTCACCATGCATTATTTGTAAATATACAGGCGAACCAAAAGACCTTTTAATTTTTCTATTACGGGCAAAGCCGTGCGGGTGCCACTAGTTGTATATAAACTTAACTATTCTTTCAAGATTACTCTCTCTCTTTTTTTTTCCACTACAACTTAAGAGATTATATATGATCAAATGTTGATGTATTATGTCATTTGAGAAGCAAAATAATTTTTAAAAAAAATTTTAAAAACCTGAAAATAAAAACCCCTGGAGTTCACTAGAGTGAGAGCAGTACCTAACAAATGCTAATATTTGTTGCCTCTCATACCAGACTACAGGATCTTCAGGTTTTCATTTAAACATATCGTTTATTTTAGTTGGTACTAAGCATTTTATTTGTACCGGTTCTGCCCAAATTACGATTATTATTCCACCAAAAATAACATCGTACTGTATATTTGCCACATTGCATATTGGACGTGTTGTTTTTTCCAAGAGGTAGTTTTTGTCACCACCACAAGTATTGGAATTGAAGAGAGTACACTATTTAGACTCTGAAGTGTATGTAACCATACCCAAAATTAGAATTATATCCCAAGTTTGGAGTGCATTTGCAATTTCTTAAATATATAAATAAACTAGTATGTTGTGGCCATCACGAAACTTTCTTCTATATTTTTCTTTTTTTTTCTGATCCCTCTCCATGTTTGATGAGGAAGCAATATTCCCAACAAAAACAAAATTACACATGCAAAAACTTGACCACCATCCCAATGTCTGAATTATTGCAAAAGCAAAGCAAAGAGCGAAAATTGAAATTTATTTTAAAAGCCTTGCTTGAATTAATTACAAATATTTTATTTATTAAAAAACATAAGATGGCAACAGTTAAAAATTTTAAATCATTGAGATAATATTTCCGATCATTTCCATACAATTAAAATCACGAGAAATACGCAGACGACAATCTATTACGATTTATCTTTCTTATTGTTGCATTAATAAAGCTATTTTTATTCGCAAAAAAAAAAAAAAAAATCAACACCTCTTGGAGCGATTGGCGCCAAAATTGAACCAAAGCCTGTTTACATATGGATTCACATATATTCCAAATTTCAACCAGAACGTAGCATTACTTCTTGAGATAGGGCACTCACAATGGAAAAAAAGAACGGGCGATTGCGCTACCCCCTTTTTAGCTGTTGACACCAAAATAAAATCAGCTCTTATACCCACTAAGGGCTACTTTTTTTAAATAATAATTTAAATTTTTCTTTCATTCCGTTCATTATTTCTTGAGATACAGCAATCACAATTAACGACAAAAAACGTTCTATAGCTCAACCCCCGTTTGAGTTATTGACACCAAAATTGAATCAGCACCTGCTCCTGTTAATGGCAACATATGGACCAAATTTTGTTTGATTCCGCCAGTTACTTCCTGAAGAATAGCAAGCACGCGTAATTCAAAAAACGTCCCATTGCTCCACCCCCCTTGGAGGAATTCGCGCCAAAAACCAATAGGCACAAGTTCACATATGTATACCAAATTTCGTTCGATTTCATGCGGTAGTTTTTGCTGTAGAGCGGCCACAAAAAACTGGTCACACACAGACGTGACACACACACACATACACACACACTTACATACACACACACATACATACATACACACAGACGTGACACACACACAGACAGACAGACATTTTCCAAAAATAGTCGAAATGGACTCGGCACACCTCAAAACGTTCGAATCCGTCAAAATTCGAAATTCGAAAATTTGCACGAATCCAATACTTTCTTCTATATATTAGATATAGAAGAAAGTAATAAGGGGAACTGACTTAGTATAGTCGAGTGAAGACGAATGTACACAAATAATGCACTAGTACATAGCCAAGAAGTGTAACAAAAATTCAATTCAAAATGCTGCGCAGTTAACATAGTGTTAAGAGTTCGGTGCAGCTTCTCACTTTCTTTGAATGACGACACAGTTCACGAGAAAATACAGCAGATTTATTTACAGCTATGTACAGGAAGCATAGTTACAACTGCTAAATTAACCATGCAGCAATTAGGCAAATATTGATTAACACCGTAAACCAGGGTTGGCCGAATTGGACCCAATGGGTTTTTTTGAAAAAACCCATTTAAAAAAACCCATTATTTAGCCCACTTTTGGGTTTTTTAAAAATTTTCTGAGAAGCTTTTTAAAAAATTTATTAATTTAAATACTTTTACAATTTAAACTTCTTTTTTATTTTTTCTTCACCACAGACAATTAACATAAAAAATGAATTTTGAACTTTAATAGTATTTCTTAACTCTTAACGGCATTAAAAAAATACTTCAAAGATTTTAAATAAATGTATTTAACTTTTTTTTTTTAAACTGGTGAATAAATAACTCAAATTATCTTGACCAGGTCCTGTCACGTCTGATTTTTTCAATATTTGTGGATTGTACAGAGGAAACTAATCTAGTTAAAAGGCTTTCATGTGAATTATTTTCTGCTAACCAACACGTCACAAATCTCGAATAAACACAAGGTATATTTTTTAGAAATAAACAGATTTTACAAACGGTCGACAGAAAACAGAACAGGTACAGTATTTTCATTATCTTACGAAAAATTTCAATATTTCTTACTCTGTACACAGAAATAGAAGAACAGGCAATATAAAATTCAAAGAAATGTCTTGATTAAGCTGGAATTCAATAAAAAGGGATTTTTAAACTACTTGAGGTTCTACAGTAGTTTTGCATAACAAAATGAAATACAATAAAGTAAAATGCAAAAAAAAAAAAAAAAAATGTAGTAATTAAAAACGAACACTAGATTTTATCACTCGAGAAGTAACTTAGCCTTAACTGTTGGTAATAATGAAAATTATAAAATCTGAAACTTTACCATTCTTGGGTTTTTTTTGTCTTTTATACTTTTATTCAGAAAATGCTGAATTTTAACTAGTTTTCCACCTTTTTTTACCCGAAGACAATTTTTGCACTTTGTCCATATACTTACGCTACAATATGCTACAAGTACCCCACATTTTCCTTAAAAAAGACAAAAAACCCACATTTCTTTTAAAAAACCCAACTTTAGTTGGGTTTTTTAAAATAAAACCCAACCCAAAAAAATAAAACCCAATAATAAACCCAAAAAAATAAACCCCCAAATTTTAAATAAAACCCAAAAAAACCCAACTTTAGTTGGGTTTTTTTGGGTTTTATTTAAAAAAACCCAAAAAAACCCTGGGTCCATGGGCGTTTTTAAAAAAACCTGGGTTTTTGCCAACCCTGCCGTAAGCTCAATGGTCAACCACATATTTACATCAAAATACGCAAAAAACACAGTGCAAGGCGAAAACGCACTTTCCAAAGCAAGAACTAAAGCGAGACTGACTCCCGCCGTTGGCCGTGGCTATTTATAAATCTCAAAGGAGAAGTTTCCACAAAATTCGAAATGCTTCTTGATTTTCTTTTTTATTCATTCATGAATCTTATCAATGAAAAATAGGGGGAACCGTATACTTCAGTAGAATGTTAGCGGCTTGTATGTACGTTACAAGAAACTATTTACAGGTAACGTTACTACAATAATTTTAGATGAAAGATAATGAAATAAAAGCCCAATTTAGCCAGATTCCAACAAATTAATCATAAAAATAATTACAAATACGAATACAAAAGTGACGACCAGCAACAGGCTCTGGGCCCAGCTAGACTGGTCCTAGTCAATTTACAATCCCCAGTGAAGATCAATGGCCCTCTTAAAACTGTCTACTCCTTTGCTCATTACCACCTCTTTCGGTAAGCTGTTCCGAGGTTCCACTACCCTGCTAAAATAGTAATTTTTCCTAACATCCATGTTAGCCTGAGATTTAAATAGCTTAAAACAATGACCCCTTGTCCTGTTTTCAGTGCTAAACTTCAGCCCCGTAACATCTTTCCTTTTAATAAATTTAAACAGCTGAATCATGTCCCCTCGGTCTCTTCTTTGCTCGAGACTGTACATTTTTAGCCTTCTAAGCCTGGAATCATAATCTAAGTGGGAAAGTCCACTTATTAGCCTTGTAGCCCGCCTTTGAACCCTCTCCAATATATTAATGTCTTTCTTAAGATAAGGAGACCAAAACTGAACAGCATACTCCAAATGGGGTCTTACCAAACTTCTATATAAGGGCAGAAGAACCAGATGTGCACTTGAATTTGTAACAATAGGTAATCAAAACTATTTCCATATATAAAAATCATATTTTGTCGGAAGTTTGAAAAATAATTCAATTGCCCATGTAACTGCTAAAGCAGCAAAGTTTAACTCACATAGCTTCAAAATATAACCATTTATGGTGCAATATCATTTATCTTCTTATTAGTAAGGCAGGTGTACTAGCAGTTAAAACAAAATTTGGCAAAAACTTCCAGTTAGGGTGGTAACTTGGCTGTAGGCACATATAGAATCTCAAAAGCTTTTTTATTCAGTTTAGAAGTAAAAAATACTGCTATCACCAATAAAAAGCTAAATAATATTAATAATAAATTTAAAAGCAAAGCATTAAGGCTAAGTTGCTTGAAAAACTTATTGTAACACACATGACAAACTTCAATGGTCTATACTTAACTCAAATCTTAAATTTATTTTGCAATCTTTTTATGAATTGTTTCTTTTGGCATTTACAAAGAGAAAATAAAGAGTTAATTTTTTTTATCAAGTAGGTTTTGTTTAAAACAAAAAAATTCTACATTTTCTGTGACAGATATGACATGAAGACTGATACCAAGTTTCGGGGGGAAAGCAAAATAATTAAATGGTTTCCTGTTAAAATTTAGGTATTTTTGAGAAGAAAATTAACCAATCTCTCCAATAAATATGCTTGTTTAAAAAACTATGCGGTATTTAATTACATGCATTAAGGAACATGAAACTAGAGGTTAAAAATAACAGATTTTCAGTTTCTTGACAAGTCTTGGAGTAATTAGTTCTAAATAATTATTTACATAATTATTTTATCATATTTTGTTATATTCTTAAAATTTGACTTATTTTTTATCAACTAGAAGAAAAAACAGTTGATTTAGTTTTAAATTTAAAAAATGATGACTATGTTGCATTTTCATGGGATTTACCCAAACGCTTTGATTTTTATTTCTGTACACAGTACCAAAGAAGTTTATGAATATGCTTTGAACTGCCTTATTGTCTCTTTCTTGTTTTAATGTTTTTTTTTTTTTTTTGAGAAATGCTCATAGCTCAAAAAACATCCTCATTTGCAGCCTTGACTTCTTTTAAAACAGTTGGAAGTTTTTCACATAGACTAATAATAAGAATAGACCGAGCTATGGCAACCCTTTTGCTGCTCATAAACCAAACCATGTGACTAGTGGATATCCTAGCAACAGTGGGCGTTGATCGTAGCAGACGATCGAAATAAAATAAATAAAAATTGATGGAGCACGGAAGAATGATCTTTTATGGAGTCCGATTTGTAAATTTGTTATTCTAAGTTGTAAATATTTTGTTAATATAGTGAGTTTTTTGTTTAGAAAGTATTGTGCATTTTCTTTAGTCAATTTCAATAACTCTCTAAGCAATTAAATATTCAAGCGCCCAAAAAGAATCGGCAAACGGTAAGATTTTTACCTACAATTTCAATTTAAGATACCGATTAGTACATTTTTGCGTTAACGCAAAACGTTTACGCCATTACGTTTACGCCAACGCTGACGTAGTAGTTTCGAATGAAATAAAAGTTACTGAAAACTGTGACCAAAAACTATTACTAGTGTCAAAATAATGCATAACTAAAAACAAAACTTCAATCTCTGCACTTGGAAATTTTTTTTTAATGAAAACACATTGTCTTAAAATACATGTCGAGTGCCAAACTATAGATAATGCTGCCATCTAGCAACCATGCTGCCAAAGTCTTCGCCAAGCCCTTCCACTAGTCACGTGATACATCTATGAACCAATTTTCTTCATCAGCAAGAATGAAAAAGCTCGGTCTACTCTTATTATTAGTCTATGGTTTTTCAGCATCGCAAAAGCCATTGACAAGTGTGGTTCAGCTAATTTGTTGCTATCATCATGGTTTTCATGAATTTTTTTCATCCGCTTCAGTTTGGATCAGAGCCAGGGTTGGCTTTCTGCCGGCAGAAACTAGTTTTTGCCGTGCCAGTGGCAGAAACCGGTTATAACCGGTAAAAAACCGGCAGAAACTGGCAAAAACTTATTAGTCTCTTTAATAACTAAAGTAATTATTAAATGATATTTGTTTAAGTTAACTAAAATATAAAACTTCATTTCATCATTTAAAAAAATATAATCCTATGCTAGTGCCCTTGATTTAGTTCAGAAAAGGAACTTCGCAGATGCTCGAAAAATTTGGATTAATATAACAAAGGACGACAAATAATGCGGGTTCTAAGGAAAGAGGAGCGACATACAGAATTAAACAGGCATCACAGATTGTAATTTGCTTGCTTATATGCTTCATCTAAACTGCTTGTGATTGAAATTATTGTGTGCTTCAAGAAAGTGAAAGAATTTTACTTGCCAATATTAACGTAGATTTTGTCGCTATGTCACAGCTTTATAAAATAAATTGGCCCTACTTCTCAAAACTTATTTTTCCAGTCAAATTTTTAACATTACCCCAGCAGGGGTCTGTCCAGAATTTTTCACAGGGTCCGTTTTTTGTGAAAAATGAAATAATTTTGTGAAAAATGAATTAATTTTGTGAAAAATCAAATAATTTCGCAAAAAAAAAAAAAATAAATAAATAAAAAAAAATTGTTAAACCAAAATTTTAGAATTTAGAGATTTCACAAACTGCATCATTTAAACTTAAAGTTGAGTGTTTTCCTCTTCTACATCGAGAATATCATTCTGGAGTGTTTTTCTAGTTATTGGCGGGGGAAGGGGGGGGGGGGTACATCGCTCTCTCAAGTATCAATATTTATCTACCGTTCTGCATTACGTTAAATTGTACTGGAAATATTTCTGAACAGTATTTAAAATAATAACATGATAAAACAAACAAAATTATATAAAAACAAACTTATTTTCAGTCAGCTTAATTTCTTTCCAAGAAACTAACAGGCATAATATTTATTTGGCAGTAGCAATTATTTATCGCTTGCAGGAGCATTGCAAGAGTGCAGATTTTTTTTTTTTTGCAGAACTAGCAGATTTTGTATAAGCTGATCCCTCTAATTTGACTTCAAAAAAGGTTCCAAAAATTATCGGTTTTATACATGGAAATATACTTCATTTTGCTTTCAGATTTGCTCTTTCAATAAACATTTCGTGAAAGATCCGATCTTGTTTATCAGTATTTTGTGAAAGGTTCGTTTTGTTTGATCGGGATTTTGCGAAAGGTCCGTTTTGGTTGATCGGATTTTTGTGAAGGGTCCGTTAACGGACCCAAATATCCTCTGGCCAGACCCCTGCCCAGTTACTACATGGTGGACCAGGTTAGAAAAATTTACAATAGACGAAAGTTTCACAAACATTGCTTGTTCCTTGATGCACTGCCTACTAGCTCTTCTGTAGCAAGAATATTCTAAAATTTCTTGTTTGTGCACATTAAATTGAGAAACTGCTTAGAGTTTAGAAAACACCTTTTCTAAGAGGCAACTGCAGGGTTAAAACAATGTCACATTTTAGTTTTAACTGTGAAGATATTGTAATTAAAGTGTACTTTGGGGTTAACAACTAATTATGTTTTCCGTGCATTTTCTATTGTATGTCAGTATTTTTTTTTTTTTTTGTCATTTTGTGAGTTTTTGCCAGTTTCTGCTGCAAATGTGGCAGAAAGTGGTTTTTGCCCTACCGGTTTTAACCGGTTTCTACCAGTGGTTTTAACCGCCTCGGCAGAAACTTGCCAACCCTGATCAGAGCTGCAATAACCTCGGAAAAGATGACGTTGGCAGCAACTCGGCAACAAGTATTTTTCAAATGTTCCACAAATGAAAAAAAAGTAAGACATCAAATGCTCTGAATTATCACTAACTTTTAATTGATTTTGAAAATTTAAAAGGAATTTTTATAAAAAAGAAGAAACTGAGCTGGGAAGTTAATAGACATTTTATGAATCACAGAGTATCGCTTGTTTTATGCATGCTTCATTTGCATGGTTCGTACTCAATTTCAGATATAAAATGAAGGAGTTTTGGAGGAGTTTTGAAGGAGTAAAATGAGACTATGAAGGAGTACTAATGGGCTGTTAGTTAATGATGTTGCACTTTTTTTCAACACATTTGACACCCTTCACCCCTTGTCACACTTTACCTAACTCCTCCTCTTGCCACATGTCATTTTTTTAAATAAATATATTGTTACAATAACTGATGTCACCCTCTCTTTTCCCCTTATCACAATTTCATGAACACGTCTCCCCCATCACTTGTGGATGACCCTTTTTACGATACCATATCTGCAATTTATTAAACAATTGTTTTTTTCTAACACACTCACTTGGTATAGTACATCAATGTATGTATTTATAAATATTTAAATAATTAGACAACCTGACTTTTGCTACTGTGAGTGTGTGTGGTGGAGGGAAAAAAAATAATTATAAAACTTGAAAAAATAGCCAAGCGCCATTTAAGCATGTTTTACTTCACTAGTGAAACATCTTAGTTAACTAATAATATTTTCATCTTCAACTTTTATGACTTCTATATCAATTTGAAAATCACATCTTTATGAAACAAAAAAAAAAAAAAAAAATGTACGAAATTATATTAAAATTGCCTTTATACAATCGCCCTTGCGATGAAGTTAAGTTGTCGATTGAAATATTTTAGTTACTGTCATAGAAGATTATGCAGTCTTGGACTAAAAAAGAAGGAGTTTTGAAGGAGTTCAAACCGAAATGAAGGAGTCTGAAGGGCCCTTCAAAAAAATTTCCTAAAGGAAGGAGTATTGGAGGAGTTTTGAAGGAGCGTACCAACCCTGATTTGTTAACAGTGAGCTCTGCTTCTCTTGACTTAACACTGTATCAACCAAGTGATTTTATTTTCGACGTTAAATCCGGGATTTTGTTAAATCAGGGCTTATTATAAGCTAGTTCGACTATATTGTGTTTCTGTTGCGTACTCCCTCCTCTTCGACCAATTGATTCCCTTAATGAGTCATTGTGATGCCAATATGAATTTAAGAATTATTATTTATTTTTCAGCAATAATATAAGTAAATACTTACTAAACCATAAAAACTTTTTGACTATTGAATGTTTTTTTTCTATTTTTTAAATACGGCTGAAAAAAAAAAAACAATTCGTGACTTTGATAAGCTCTCCCAGAAAAATCTTCTGGCTGCTCCACTGCAATCATGAATAGAAGCCTTAAAACATCCTTTTAAAGTGTTCATAAAAGCTTAATAATGTGAAATGCCCCATTGACATTAATATTTAAGAATTAGTGTCATGAGCGGGTGTGTGTTTTTCCCTTTCTTATGAAGAGAGAAAACAAAACTTACCCGTTAACAAAAGAATTGATTTCAAGTTAGTTCACTCAATCGTCTTGTGCACATAGCAATTTTGTAGAGTACACAAATTGATTTATCCGTCGACACTATTAAAAAAAAACATTTTCAATCAACATTATCAGATTTTGAAACCGACCACTTTCAGATAAAGTGTCAAACAAACGTTATTAATATCAACATTTTATATCAAACCGCCATGCAATACACGCAAAACAGTATTATATTACATTACTTTCCACGCAAACGCGCAGTAGAGAAGCAAAGCTATTAACTTTTAGTCTCTCCTTTTCGCTAGTAAAGGCGATGTTCTTTGACAATGACGTCACAGGGATGTGTATGCAGAAGTTGCGGAGGCCGGTAACAGAGAGTAAAAGCAAAAAGCGGCTCCTCATAAAACTTTTTGTTATTAACTTTTTAAATTGCTTTTAGGATTCGTTTTTATTAATTATTCATTTTATCAACGAAGAATTATCGCATAGAATGCGATTTTTAAAGCCTTTAAATTCTTAGCCATTGAATTAACCCAATTTAATATATTCTTTCACACCATCAGCCGACTGCACACTGCAATGTTACTCCTACCCAGACACAGATCCAGAGGGGCTGTTGTAGAGTTTATGACCCCCACCCCCTTTAAATGACCAAATAGGGCCCAAAATCAACGTTCTTGGGGCGTTTTTTTTTTTTTTTTCTGAAAATTTGCCCGACACCAATGTATTTGCCCGAAAATCGCCGTTTCACACCCCCGCCCTCCTTTTTTGATGATGACTCCCTCCAAAACCAGAAGCTGGATCCGCTCTTACTCCTACTGGAAACTGAATTGAAGAATGTATAACGAGACAGTCAGGCAGTTAAATTAATTTTATTCCTTTGAGAGAGACATGATGAGCCCCCCCGGCTCATTGAGAAGAAATAAAAGGGAGGGAGAGAAGACTTTCATTCGTGAAAGTAAGTCCCGTGAGATTGGGAGTAAAGCATTGGAAGAAACCAGGGTTCTTTCGCTAGGTTCATGCAAAACATGTCAACCATTATTCGTTGCTGTTAAGTCACGTGACTTGAGATCATTGGCCGAGCTTTGGCTAAGCCAATGTTTGGGCTTGCTTCCTCCATTTATAATTCCTGCTCTAAGCCTCGGCTCGGCCTAAAATCCGCTACTGAACACCACTGTGGATATTTGACGTCACTTTGGCCTTAAGGCAGGGGGAAAGTGAGTTTCATTGGTAAGCGTGTAAAGTGCGGGATTGTCGAATTTTTTTTTGGAAAACAGGGTCGGTCTAGGAGGATTGGGCACCGTCGATTGGGCGCCGAGCATTTTGGGCGTTGGGAATATTGGGTGCCGAGCATTTTGAGCACCGAATGCATTGAGCGTCGGGTATATTGGGCGCCGGGCATTTTGCGCGCCCAATGCTCCCGGCGCCCATTGACGGCGCCCAATCTTCCCATTTCGAGCAGCGTAAATATTGAAACGTTTATCCATACTCCTTCCCGTTTCAATACCAAGTTTTAAATATTTTTTAAAGTAGAAATTGAGTAAACTTAAAATATCTAAGATAAATTTATTGCTCAGAAATTCCGCGAATTCAATGAGTTGGAAGAAAAGACACCTACCAAAAGTTATCAGTTCCAAACACGCAATTTCAAGCTAATGTTTGATGACGTCAGAGGAATAACGCAGGTGATGGGATCAAGGGAAGTCCCTCGGAAAGTGTTTGAAATTGAAGTTTTAAAATGGTTTTATAAATAATCTATGAAGCTAGTTGGGGAATAGGGCCAGGGACGGGGATCTGGTCAGAACCCTCCACCAGAGCCCAAGTAACATAAATCACGTTGCTTTGAAGCGTTGACATCACGTTACTGGTAATGTTGATAGAGCGAAAATATGTCTCGTTGCAAAACGCAAAAGCAACGGTTTTAGTAACGTTGCATCAACGGTTTCAGTAACGTTACATCAACTTTTATTTATCACGTTACATCACGTTGCTTTTAATCGTTGTATTAAGCTTTTTTTTTTTTCAAAGCTTGGATAATGTTTTTTTTTCTTGGTAAAAAGGGAGGTGAGTTCATTGAACCCTTAATTTTTGATACAGTAAGTATTCTGCATTTTTTGTGAATGTAATTACTGTTAATATACTTTTATAAAATCTTTACATTTTTTTTTCAATTTATAAAATGTCTCATGCCGTTTAAAAGCGTTCGAGTATTCTCACACTGTTGCTTCATTTACAATATTTTGTAAGAGCATTCCTGATATTTAAAAATAAACAGAGAATAACATAGCATTGCCGAATTTACATCAAGTGGAGTTCTATCAATAGTTAAAATTAACGACATTACTACAAATTGAATAAAAACTTCTTTCATAAATAAATCCTTGAAAAATAATTATTATTATTACTAAAAAACTCCAGAAATATATTTCGAAAGGCATGAAAGTTTTGAAAAAAATCTTCTTACATCAGTACTTTAACAAAAAATTTCAATATTATTACTAAAGATAATTTCAGTTACATGACAAAATTAAAAAAAAAAAAGCTACAATTATTTCGTTAAAATCGTTCTGCAAAAAGCCGATTAAATGAGTAAAAAATGGTATCATTTATCGCTTTTATACCTTATTAATGGAACATATCCTCAAGATTCAGCATGTTTTTAATCAAGTTTTAATTTTTGTCAAGAAATCAATGAAAACATCTGACAAAATAAAGACTCAAATAAAAACATCTGACATTATTCTTTCAAACAATATTATAAATAAAAGTACGGTGGGAAAAATACTCAAACTCCGAACAACGGCGGTTCATTAACATCACAAAAGTATGTAATATCACTTTTTTTAAATTAAATAAGTATATCAACAATAATACACTAACAATAATGCAAAGTACTTACCGCTAAAAGTGATGAGAGATCGCGATTGCGAAGCTGCAAAACAATGGCGGCGTAGCAAGCGAGAAGTTGTTTACTGAAAATGGCCACTAGGATTCGGATGTTGCCGAAGGCGAGGCAGGGTGCAACGAAAAGTAACGATAAGTAACGTTTCTTTTGCAACTGTTTGTCAACGTTACAAATTTTGAAAATTTGCAACGTGATGTAACGTTTCATAATTACGCTTTTTGTAACGAATCGCTAAAGCAACGTGATATCACGTTGCGTGGGAAACGGTAACGATGTTTCAACTAATTGCAACGTGATGTAACGATGATGTAACGTTTCAGTCTTACTTGGGAGGAAGTATATAGAATACACGTAACTAATCGCTGTTTCAGGCGAAAGGAAGAGTTCCTGTGCCCGCTTGAATTTTTCAAAATTGAAGTCAAATTTAAGTTATTCTTGGTGATGTACTGAATCGAAGGTTCCTCTGGAAAGTTTCCAAAATTTAAGCTTAATAATTACAAAGCCATCTTCGTAACCTTAAGGGAATGTGGAAGGTTCGGAGGCTCTCTCCAGCAAAGTTTCGACACTGAGCTCGAAAACAGCAATTGTAAGCTTTGGTTACGTTTGGGGGGTACGTAACCTTTGGTTACGTTTAGAGAGAGAGAGAGAGAGAGGTTTAACTTTCAACGAAAGCTCACCCCCTGCACTTCTCATCAATTTTATGTGAATTTTCTCATTGTTAGTGGAATTTAAGTCATTTACAACATTTGAAAAGTTCTGAAGACTATATAGCTTTTACACTTCATTCATTAGAAATTAAGCCCTGGGAGGGAGAGGTAGGTTTTGGTGACCTCATTTGAGAAATTTTCCTACTTAGAGTCTTTAAAACGTAGCGCTATATATTTGCTGACGTAAATAATCCGATTGCTCTCCTACGGAAATGTTTTGACAATGAAATCTTAAAAACACGACTTTTAATTTTTTTTTTAACCAGGTGTAAGAAAGTTGGGGGCTCTTTCCGAAACCAGTTTTGAAACCAAAATCAATTTCAGGTTACCTTTGGGAAAGGAGGGTTTAGGAGCTCGCCTAGCGGAAATTTCTAAAAACAAAATTTAGATGTTATATAATACAAGACGTTATTAGCTTATTACCTATTCTATCTAATTATCCAAATTTTAGATTATCTTATAGGTTCTTACTCTCTTACATCGCTTACGGGCAACACCAGGACAGAGAAGGACGTTTCATTTTTTGCGTTGTTTATTACCCATACTACCGGATTATAATTATTTTCGATTATCTTACAGTCTCTTACCCTCTTACAGGAGACAACTTTTGAGAAGATATAAAATGGAGAGAGTGAAGACTTTCATTCGTAAAGTGAAGATCCCAAGTTACGAGATATATTTCGCAGCAAAGCATTGGAAGAAATTAAGTTTATTTCGCTAGTTTAAAGCAAAACGTCAACCATTCGTCGTTGTTGAGTCACATGACTTGGGTGGCTTTTCCTCAGATTTTGCTAAGCCAGTGCTTGGACTTGCTCCCTCCATTTATTAATTTCTGCTCTAAGGTGACAACGGGACTGAGGAGAACATTTAAGGTTTTGTGTAGTTTAGTACCAGGGCCGGCTCTAGTAGTTTTGCCGCCCTAGGCGATATTGTCAAGTGCCGTCCCCTCCCATTGAATAACAATGATAATAGTAATAATATATTAATAAAATAAAAATAATAGTAAAGTGCTCAAAATTTAAGTTACTTTCTAGTTAAAATCCAACCTCGGTTTTGCATATCTAAGCACTGGGACTAGTACACATTTTAAAATTATCTCTTTTAGCATTAAAGTAGTGCATCTTATGGCACTGAAACATATAGTAATATTTTCAAAAAATTTTTAAATCACGCAGTTGCCGCCTATAAAAATAAATTTAATTTCTAGTTAAATTCTGAACTATATCTTGCATATTCAAACACTAGTACACGCAGTGAAGCTGTGAATCTTATAGCACTGATTCAGATATTCATACCTTTTCTTAAAAAATGTTTAAACTTCAAAGTTTGCCGCCCCTAAAATCTGCCGCCCTAGGCGGCCGCCTACCCCAAGAGCCGAGCCTGCTGAGTACCCATGCTACCGGATTTCCAATTTATCTTACAAGTTCATACTCTCTCACAGGCAACTCCAGACTGAGGAAGACATGTAGGATTTAAAATTGCTTAGTACCGCCTACCGGATTATAAGGATTTTCGATTCTCTTAGGTCTCTTATAAGTGGCAACGGGACTGAGGAAGACATTTAAGATTGTGTGTAGCTTATAGCTCAAACTACCGGATTACCTAGAATTTCGGCTATATCATATGTTTTTACTCTCTTACATCGCTTACGGGCAACACCAGGACAGAGAAGGACATTTAATTTTTTGTTTAATTATTATCCATACTACTGGATTATAAGGATTTTCGATTATCTTACAGGCTCTTACTGTCTTATAGGAGACAACTTTTGAGAATATATAAAACGAAGAGAGTGAAGACTTTCATTCGTAAAGTGAAGATCTCAAGTTACGAGATATATTTTACAGCAAAGCATTGGAAGAAATTAAGTTTATTTCGCTAGTTTCAAGCAAAACATGTCAACCATTCATCGTTGTTGAGTCACATGACTTGGGGGCTTTGCCTCAGATTTTGCTAAGCTAATGCTTGGACTTGCTCCCTCCATTTATTAATTTCTGCTCTAAGGTGACAACGGCACCGAGGGGGACATTAAAGGTTTTGTGAAGCTCATACTACCAGATTTCCAATTTATCTTACAGGTTCTTTTACAGTTTAGGTTTTCCGTTTGCTTACTACTCATACTACTGGACTATCCGGACTTTCGATTATCTTACGAGTTCTTACTCTCTCTTACAGGCTACTCCTCGACTGAGGAGGAAGGATTTAATGTTGCTTAGTACTATCTACCGGATTATAAGGATTTTCGACTCTCTTAGGTCTCTTACAGGTGACAACAGGACGGAGGAGGACATTTAAGGTTTTATGATGCTTATCCACACTACCGAATTTTTGATTACAGTGGACTATCTCTGTCACTAATGTGTACATCCCGATATTCTGAACACATTTTGATGGTCCCGGCGTAATTCCATAGACTTAATATAGGCTGACCTTTCTGTACTCTGAACACTCTATAATATTAACACCCCAGTATTATGAAAGCTATTTTTAACCCCCTTCAAGAATTATCTCTCTATGTACTAAACATGTTCACAATCAGTACTCGAGCATTCTTATGAATTAAGTTGGAAAATCTGAAATACCTTCACTATTTTATCACAATGATTGAAGAGCATTAAGAAGATGAAGATTAGAAGAAGAGAATTATTTTTGTGGACATTGATTGCTGCATTACATAAAATCATTCAGCTGAGAAATATGAGCCTGAAGTTCCTGCCACTGAACTGTGCATTTCAAGTACTCAACCATGGTATCAAGTTGTATGCAAGATCTTTTAAGTCCGATGTTTCTGCCACTGAACTGTGTATTTCAGGTACTCAACTATTGTATCAAGTTGTATGCAAGACTTTTTAAGTCCGATGTTTCTGCCACTGAACTGCGCATTTCAAATATTCAACCATGGTATCAAATTGTATGCAAGATCATCTAAGTCCGATGTTTCTGCCACTGAACTGTGTATTTCAAGTACTCAACCATTGTATCAAGTTGTATGCAAGACTTTTTAAGTCCGATGTTTCTGCCACTGAACTGTGTATTTCAAGTACTCAACCATTGTATCAAGTTGTATGCAAGACCTTTTAAGTCCGATTACCTACAAGCAATATGCTGCTGGAAACCATTTCGCCCGAACAATTGGATGATAACACGTGTCTTGCACAAGAATACACAATGCAAAAGAATATTAAAATTACTAATTATTTACAGGTATTGTACCCATAACTGTAATAAAATTTCATAGTTGAATGCTACGTTAAAATCTTTTCAATTAAAAAAGAAAGAAAAAAAAGGCAAGAATTTAGGTCCTACTGAGTTTAATTGGGCATTACACTTTTGCTACCAATAAAAAATTCAGCACCTTTGTCTCCGTAACTGGTATAGCTCACTTGGCCAAGTGCTCACCATAGTCCATTACGCAATAGAATATATATGCATGCGTTTCTAGTCTCCCTATATAATGAACACCCCCATAATCTGAACACTTTTGTTCGGTTCCATTAGTGTTCAGAATAGAGAGAGTCCACTGTATCTTACAGACTTTTACTCTTTTAATCACTCTATTACTTTCTTCCACTTAATGTCGAGACTGAGGAAGACATTTAAGGTTTTGTGTTGCTTAGTACCATCTACCGGATTATCCGGTTGGGCTTTGGTCCTAGTTAGTTCGAATAAACTATGTGGAACGCTATGTTCAACCTTGGCCCCTTAAACTTCGCTACGCTTATAGGCCGTGACAATCGCTTAAATTCATGGCAATAAAGAGGGCGCTACAGGAACTCCTGTTTTGCCATTCGTTGCCCTTGGTTGGTGGACGCAAGTGCTCCGTTCAGCGCCTCTTGCGGTCGAAATGGGCCAAGTCCAATCAAAAATAAGCAAACTTTAAAACTTTTCTTTGATTGGTTGACTGTGCACAGGTTAGCACAGAAAAGTCATAAACTGTCAAGGCCCGGAAGCGTCAGCGCCTTCTAGTGGAGCAACGAAAACCTGCGGAATTTTATTTGTATAGAATGTCAAATGGCAACAATGAAACACTTATCACTGAAAATATGAATAAAAATTTTATTTATTTGAAAGACATCGGACCATTCAAGTCATTTGGGGTTAATAAAGAACAGTAGTTCTTCCACGATAATAGGGAAGGAAGAGTACGTGCAGAAAGTTTGCAGCGGTGATTGGTGCAGACGAAACTCCTTTTTGTTCTGCGGAAAGAATAAAAAGGAGTTTTGTTTCTGGTTCTTGTTCGGCTGTTTATCGATTTCTGTGTACATGATAGTAGTACATTTTCAACAATCACGCCAAGCTCAAGAATCGCCGAAATTTTGAGACAACGACCAGAGGATTGCCGTACCTGAACGTGCTGAGAGGTCATTTGGTCATTAATGACTATTTATCGCCTAATGGTGACTACATTACCATTAGGCCAAAAGCGGCCATTTGGCTGCCCGTTCGGTGGTATTTCACTTCAGTTACTGAAAGTTGGTACGTTGGTTCTGAACTGTAAATTGTTCCTTTTCAATTTTTGATAGACATCAAATGCAGTTTTTAAAGTCCATGTTATTATTTTGCACATACCAAAAATAGAAAATAAATAAATAAAAAGTATCTCAATCTGAAAAGAGAAATAAAGTTCATTAAAAAAATGGTGCAAATATGCATGTAAACAGTAAATTGCCTGCTCTGGAACGAATCGAACACATTTGTTCTTCAACTATGCGTGTTTTGTTTAGTTCCACCGAAGCTACATTTACAAGTTATACGGCTTGTATTTCTGCAGACGTGTAACAATAGCCACCAGATTAAAGAATTAATTTGCAAACCACACCTTAAGTTCAAGACTCTCAAAGAATGTCCTCAGAACTAAGGATTGAAAAAATAATTATCACTTTCTTTGGGAAAAGAACTGGATGCTGATGTACGAATATATTTGGGTGATAGAAATACACATCGGTGGCGAGGTCTTCATTTCTTTTTGCTGCATCGAACGCAATCGTGCAAAAGGTTTACTGCTAGGACTACTTCATAAGTAACGGAATGACATTTTTGATGAAAAATGAAAGTTTAAGTGATTACAGTAAAATTATTTTTACTGACATTTTTCCTTTGTATTTCATCGTAAAAAATTAAAACATGAAAATTAATGCAGAAAATATAATTTTTATTGCTTATTTTTAAAAACGTTTTGGTTTTGTGATGGTATGACATGTTTGTCAAGTAAGTTTTTGGATTTCTTAGAACAAAATAAAATGTCTATAAATGACGCAAAAATTTCTGCTTTAAATTGATGAGTAGTTTTAGGATAAAGAAGTAAGATTAAAAAACAATTAATTTGAATAGTTTTCCAGTTTTTCATGCTTTGGATTAAAATAACTTAAGTTTATGTATTGCGACCAAACGATAAGAATTTAAGTTCATTTGTTGCAATAAATGTGACCCTATTTTCAATGAAATAAACAAAATCACTGCCCTAAACTCAAATAAAGTTACTGAATGAAGTATAATGAGTGAAACAACTTTCAGGGCAATTCAATGAAAACTTTGAAGAAAATGTTTTTTTTAAACTAATTTTACTGAAATGATTTTTCATTTCAACAAAATTAGCAAAAAAAAAAAAAAAAAAACCATTTTCGTAAGAGTTTTTACGGAGTTGCTCTGTACTGATACCCTATCGACTGATTAAAGTATGATTATCTAAAATCCAAAATAATCGATATCAGTTTTTTATGAAACATTGTCTGCCCAGCGTTCCTTTGACGGCTCCATCAAAGCAAGCTTATAATTTTCCCCTCTTATTGTTCTTTTGGGATACCGAAGCAATGAATTATTTTTGATTTAAAAACCATAAAGTATCCCTCTTACTATCCGCTTTGGGTACAGAAATAATAATTAATTTTAAATTTCAAAGCGAAAGTTTACCATGGTGAATTATTCCTCTAACTATCCAGTTTTTGAACAGAAAAAAATTACTTTTGATTACGAAACGAAAGTTTTCCATTTTGAATTATTCCTTTGTCCACTTAGGGTAACAAAACAAGGACTTATTTTACAAAACGAAAGCGCCACAGTGAGTTATTCCTCTTACTATCCACTTTGGGTACGGACCCAATAATTTATTATTTCCAAAATTATCTAAAATCAAAATAACCGATATCAGTTTTCTATGAATCGTTGTCTGCAGCGCTTCTTTGACATTTCTATCAAAGCAAAGTTATGATTTTTTCCTCTTGCTGTTCTCTTGGGATACAGAAGCAATGAATTATTTATGATTTAAAACCAAAAGTTGACCATAATAAGGTACTCCTCTTACTACCCTCTTTGGGTACAGAAACAATAACTAATTTTATATTTCAAAGCGAAAGTTTACCATGGTGACTTTTTCCTCTGACTTTACACTTTGTGTACAGAAATAATAATTAATTTTAAATTTCAAAGCGAAAGTTTACCATGGTGAATTATTCCTCTAACTATCCAGTTTTTGAACAGAAAAAAATTACTTTTGATTACGAAACGAAAGTTTTCCATTTTGAATTATTCCTTTGTCCACTTAGGGTAACAAAACAAGGACTTATTTTACAAAACGAAAGCGCCACAGTGAGTTATTCCTCTTACTATCCACTTTGGGTACGGACCCAATAATTTATTATTTCCAAAATTATCTAAAATCAAAATAACCGATATCAGTTTTCTATGAATCGTTGTCTGCAGCGTTTCTTTGACATTTCTATCAAAGCAAAGTTATGATTTTTTCCTCTTGCTGTTCTCTTGGGATACAGGAGCAATGAATTATTTATGATTTAAAACCAAAAGTTGACCATAATAAGGTACTCCTCTTACTATCCTCTTTGGGTACAGAAACAATAACTAATTTTATATTTCAAAGCGAAAGTTTACTATGGTGACTTTTTCCTCTGACTTTACACTTTGTGTACAGAAAATGTTTTATTTTTGATTACGAAACGAAAGTTTTCCATATTGAATTATTTCTAGTTTTGTCCACTTAGGGTAACAAAACAATTACTTATTCTCACAAAACGAAAACCATGGTGAATTATTCCTCTTAATATCCACTTTTGGTACAGAAACAATGAAACTTTTGTTTAAATCACAAAACGGAAGTATAACATGGCGAATTATTCCTGGTATTGTCCACTTTGGGTACAGAAGCTATAGTTTATTTTTGCTATCAAAACATTCTAAGGAGTGCTGACACATATCACAGTGTGGACGTGATCGCAGTCTGGTGTTTTAGAATCATCAGAAAGCCGATTCTTCCCGAAACTCAGATGCGAAAATTTTGGTTCCAATCCCGCGTTGCAAACTTTCTGCACTCAAGGGTCACATTCGAACATGAATTGCAGGATGGTTACAGAAGACAGGCTGTATCAATTTAGCATTGTGTTAACGTGTGATTGTCCATTTTCGGTCAGTACAATAATGGGGGTTGTCGAAAATTTGTAGGTACGTTTGATACATACTTGCACAGGAAGCAGTCATGTCAAAACAGGAAGTGCGTACAGTGCTTTTCAAGGACATAATAACGCACCGTAATTTGTTTTCCAAGCTGATTTTAGACGCCGCCGTACTAGAAGTTTTGTATTTCAATTGTATTCTTTAGTAACTTAACTTTTTTCATTTTAAACCGTTCCCATAAAAGAAAATATACTTAATATTTCGCGTGCAGGTTACGCTGGTTGTATATCTAAATAGGCCATGTGTCCACATAAGGTTACAATGGAATTTTTGCCACATGCATGGCATGTACCCACAAGTGGGCAAAAATAAAGGTCTCGGCAGTCAGATTTCGTTTTATCACACAATTTTCAACACTTTGTTTGCCCGTACAGGTAACCCCCGAAGACAAGGGAGGGTACTTGAATAACATGAACACATCACCTCCCCCCTCGTCTGAGTTACAAAGTTTCAATTTCTTACGATTGTGACTTTAGGATGGTGTATAAGAAATTTTACTGAAGTCCAATTTTCAATTAATAAACAATTACATTGAAAAAGAATTTTTTCCAGAATAACATGAATACTTCCTGATGCAACAATACCACAACAGATATGTATATAGAATATTGCACAAACATTCCTTCCATTTCTATTGCACGTCATTTTCGAGTTAAACGTCCATCGTTCACCAGCAACCGATCATCAGCCATCTAATTGACTCGTAGCCAATGAGCATGTGAGACGTATTTCTTGTTCTGGAGACATACATTCATGTACATACTGATGTCATCCTTTAGAATTCAGTACAATAAAAATATCAGTATGACGCCAGAAGCAACATACAAGAAGATCGGAAACAGACCCATGGTATTCCATTGCCAACAGTATTTTCAAAATTAGTTTCAGTTATATTGAGAAAGAATCAACAGATTTTTGAATGAAACCACGCAAGTATGTGCCTATAAGCAAAAGTTACAGAGGCACAAAACTGGTTTCAAATATCGTAACTTTTTATTTTTTACCCAATTTATTGTAAACTTTCGTGGAATACCATTTCGGGTCTACTAAACTCGTCGACATAGCACACTACAAATAAAAGTTGAATGTTAATATCTTTTTTGCTTGAAACACTGCAAATCTGGAATTAATGATAAGGTATGAGGAGCTAATGTGATAAAGTGTCCTTCATGCTTATCAGTTGCCATGTGTACAGCTAGAGGTATTCTTTATTAAACGAAAAACTGTAGTTTTTCGCAGCTTAAAATTTTAATGTTTCAGTTAAAACCAAGCTATCTTGATTTGCTTCTACTTGAACCCATTAACCCCTTGACTGCTACGAACGCATATTTACTTCCAGCGGAAACGATCTGCGTGGCCAATGGGCGCACAGAAAAGAAATGAAACTGACAACACTGCGAACGATGTCGCAAAGTTGTGTTGCTCTGCTTATGTAGACAAACTCTGTTTCTAACGCACAGTTCAAGTTCCCCTGGCCCATGGAAAACATTCCTTATGAAGAACACAAGTTTTTTGCTGGTACAAATCCATTTTGGAATGCACCAGAACTTGTTGAAGATGAACCTCGCAGAGGGCGACCTTCCACTTCAAAGACCAATAAAAAACGTCAAACGAGAAACTAGAAAATGACGTGGTTTAAATTTTTTTTCTTCTGAGTTCTTCGATTCGTCTGATCTGACTCCTTGGGACTTCTTTTCCTGAAAATGAAAAAGTCTGAAAATGACACCATTTTTGGACTCTGGAGAATATTCGAAAAATGGGACCTACCGACATAACAGTCCTACCAGTTGAAGACTTATCAGCTCTGTAACCAAGAATGGGAATATCCGCTCTGATCCCTAATGGTGGGTGCGTCGACATTTCTGTTAAGTGGTTCTCTTTAGAAGATGATTTATTGGACGAAACTTAGAGCAGCGATGATCCAAAATAAAGAAAAACCTACAAAAATCTCTGTTAAAAGATTGTTTCGAGTGGTAAAAGCATTTCTACTGAAAAGTCGTGCATCAACTGCGACTAGTTCCTTTGACGTCACAGAGCGATCAGCAACACTGTATTTTGCACAATGGTTGTTTAATGGTAGAGGAAAAAAAAAACACCCAATGCGCTAGCAAAAGGGTGAGTTGTCTAGCAGATAGCAGTCAAAGGGTTAAAATAGTGTGATTCCGGTTGTTTGTGGCAGAAAGTTGGCAAAGGAACGTAAGGGTTGGAACTTTCTTTTGTTGAATATGTCACATTCTTTTGCTGTAGTCTCGTCTGTTGGCTGCTGTGCTTGTGGCTAGAGTACCCAGTAGAACACCGTATTGCATTTCTTGATCGTGGTGGTGACTGTCATAAAGTTGGTCACCTATATATATAGTAGCTTGTTAGGAATATAATCGCTCCCCACGAAGTGACCAGCGTGACCCACCAAGTGATGAACGTGACCAACAAAGTGATCAGTGAGCTAGAGTATATGTTCATTAAATGCCCTTCGATCTCTTCTATATATCCTCCGAGTTTGATGTTTATTTCAGTTTTCAGCACACACTTTAACATCTAAACATTTCAAACAAATCGCGAGGAATCTGTATGTCACTTTCTTGTAAATAGTTGAATATATACACATGTCTGTACATAAGCAATAACTGTACATTTTCAAGGAAGAAATTCTCTTCCGTTTAAGTTTTGCTTGAAAAACAATGATACTTCAATCGCCATTAAAGCATCCATATATTATAACAATAAAATTTAACATCAGAAGCTTAAAATGTTGAAATTACAAAAACAATTCTTTTGGTAGATAATCAGCATAAACAGATTGATTTGTTGTTTTACAAAAATATAGCAACCACATCAATTACATCATTATATGATAACACTTTTTTTGTTGATGAGATTAGTGTTTGCACAGTAGCATTGGCGCAATGTTGCGCCACATAAGCCTTCTCTAGCTAAGCGACTTAAATAAACATCAATATTAGATATTCTGAGGGAAAGAATATTTACACAGCAACAGGAACACCATAACGCAAAAGAATATTCATACAAAAATAATTCAGCTTAGACAGGGCAAATAAATTTACAAAATTGAAACAATACATTTTTTTGACTGCAAAAGAAAAACTATTTTTTTTATTCAGTCGCTTTTTATGAAAATTATTTTAAAGACATTATTTAAAGGATCGGTTTTTTACCAAAAGAGGATAACGGTTAAAAATTCACGTAAAAAAAACTTTTTAAACCCGGATATCCATTCAACCCTTACGCCTTTATTCCCCAGGCTGTCTTAATCGGACACCTGATCCACCAATTCAAGCCCTCCCATTGGTTAAAATAGTCTTTGACTGGAGGTTTGGCTATTTGACCGACGCACAGTGGGGCGAAAACGACAAAAACCGCTTAAAAGGGTAATTTTTTTTCTATACTCAACCAATTGCGGATAAATATATTTGCACAGGCCTATATCTTAGGCAATCAGAACTGGAATTTTAGAGCCCTTCGTCCACTACAAAGCTAAAGATAGCCTTTAGAAGGTGAAGAACCATGAACGAAGGGGATTTAAACAAATTGCTTTGAAGCAATCTATGTATTTTTTTTCTTATTAATGGCGGGTATATTTAATTTCTCTCGTGTCCGACGATAGTAAAAGAACAAAAAGAAAGAATAATCGAATATTCAAACAGTTAATTGGTTTTGATCAGTACCGAAAACTGGGGAATTCAAAGTTATTTTTTTCAAAACGCTCTACAAAAAAATGTCCTCTTATGTCCTCTTAGAAATTAATATTAATTAGTCACCAATGGTCTGTAGAAATACCCTGAAAAGGAATTAGCTGCGTAAACCTGCGAACTTTGGACTTAGAGCCCAAACAAATCGAGAAAAATCCATTATAACATGCCTGAGTAAACAAACAAGCGAGAGAGGTTTAAAAACACTTTTAAGCGCTTTTTGGCGTTTTCGCCCCACTGTGCGACGGTCGAATCGTGTGGTGAGTACTACAATTAGACGCCAAGTGTGGCGATCAAAAGCGGGATCTTACAAGTTGAGCCATGGCCTTAAAAATGTTTACTACGTTTTGGAATAACAGGAAAGGGACATTGGAGTTGAGTTGAGTTCGGTTATTTTGGTAGTAGTTTGGCGAAAGTATACCGACTTCCCACCAATAATCCGTCTCATTGCACTGAACTCCCCGAACATTTTCAAGGATGTTCAACTCATCAAAGCTACCTTATACTTCCCTTGGAATAAAACATAAACCCACATAGGGATTTTCCTTATCCCTAACCTCTCTCCATTTTCCCGAACATTTTTGAACAGTCTCGTTCTAAATTTTGTTCCCATTTTTCTGAATACGCTCTAATGTGACTCACTCCGGCAGAACACATATTGTTAATGAAAATAACTTCAAATTTTCAATGACTTCCGAAATGAACAAAGGTAGCTTAATAAGGCGTATTTGCGAACAGCAAGAATCGGAGAAACCTGTCGAAGCTAATCCCAAATTTCAGCTCCTGATCGACATGCATGTCTTAATCTAAGATTAATATCAAAAAGGACATGCGTACATACTTTTATATTTATATATATATATAAGAAGATTGGAACTTATTTATTGGCAACTTGTAATGGCGCCTGTTCTGTGGATAGTTGAAATGGAGTGGTCTACAGCCGCAAGAATTTCTGAAACAGTTCTGAAGCGAATACCACGTCGTATCATCTTGGAAATAAAGTTAGGGGCATAAGCCTTAACTTCGGCCTTATTCCTGATGCGGAAGAACCACTTCATGGCTTTCGTTTTAGAATTGCTCTAAAAATTTAGGTTGCAGTTGATTGCTCCATTCAAACTATTAACAGAACAGATGCTGCTACAAGTGTTCTGTAATTTCCACATAATACGAAACGGGTTGTGCATAAGGACTGTAAGACTTGGTTTTTTTATGAATCAGTTTTGTGTTGGATGTCAATAAATTGTTCCATTATTAAAAGTTCCAACCCTTGTGTATATATATTATACGACGGTCATTTCGAAAGCAAAAATAGTGTGAAGTCAACAGAGAAATAAAAAATATTATTTAAAAAAAAAACCGTTTCTTCACTTCATTTTTCGACAAGCCTTCGTGTAAGCATTTCCCGTTCCCCATCATGAGCTAAGAGAACATTATTTTAAACTCCAAATCTCCTTTTCTGTCAGAACTGCGTCTATTAAGGGGGTCCGGGACACAAAAATCCTCAAATTTTGCATTTTTTTTTATAATTTGAAAAATTGCTCCTTTTTTTTCTGCTTAAGAGGACGTTTGAATCTTGTTTCTACCTTAAAAAGAACGAAAGTTATAGTTATTTTTGTTGCATGCATCTAACGAATGTGTACATAACTTTGAAACTTCAAACGCGTTTTTCTCCATGATGCAATTTTTCCCGATTTCTTGCATTCAAACTCTTATAAATCAGGAACCGATAGGGATAAAGTAATGAAACTTGGAGCATATCTTTTTCAAGCAATTTACTTTAATTTTTATTCGGCGAATTTGAAAAAAACGTTTACTGCAAAAATTATGATTTTTTTAAAAAAAAGTATCTTCGAATTTTTCGAAATTTTTCTTCAAATATTTTTTATTTTTTATTGAATCAATATTTTTAAAATCGCCGAATAAAAATTAAAGCTTAGATATTTGTGCATACTTTTTTGAAAAAAAATTGAAAATTGACCAACAATATTTTGAGTTATAACAATTTAAAGCAACCCCATTTTTTTGAAAAAAACTAATTAAATTTAAATAAAAAAATAATTTTTTTTCATATTTATGTTATGATTTTGCTTATTAAATAAATGATGAATCAGTTCAAAAAATTTCAAAACTCTAAAGTACATAATAAAAAATTTTTCAAAATGTGTCCCGGACCCCCTTAAGCTCTTAAAAGCGTGTCAAGCAAGAATTTTAGTTCGGAAAATAAAACTTGATTTAAATACGTTGACTAGAGTTTCATAATTGATATTCGAGTAATAATTGGTTCTATATCAGCATCTATCACTGAATCTGAGAGAGCAAGTTTTGGGAAATATTTTCATTCATCACAAAAAAAAAAGTTATTTTGGAGATATTTTAACGAATTTGAGTTTCTGAGGCTCTGAAGGAGAAGTTAACTCGTAGTAGTAGTTAGTCACTTTTTTGGTAACGGTAAATTGTAAACCAGTGGTTTCCAAACTTTTACTGCATTCTTTTTTCATACAAAAATTATTTTGCCTTCCCCACCTTCAATTTCAAAAATAATCCCATTGCAGAAATGCTATGACGGTACTACAAGTTGATGGCTTAGAAGAGCTATCAATATTTTTCTGTAAATTAGTTTTTGCACAGCAAAGCATGTTTAGTACTTATTCTATTGTAATATAAGTATTGATAGCTTTACTACGTTTGACAAATCAGACAAAATTACAGAAAAATAGATGGTTAAAATTAAAATATAGTGAAACATTAATATCTTATATAATTAAAAATTAAGCGCAAGTACCTATCTATGTCCAAGTTTCTTCTCCCGAACGACAGTGAACTGACCATCGAACCAGGTATCGATGGATTCGTCATCTTCCCGTCTTCATGTTTGGCTATTTAACATAATCCTCCGATAATAATGAGCGGAGATATCCATTAAAAACTATTCATTATGACTCTTAGATCTCAAAATCAAATCCCAATTTTTCGAAGGCTTTCCTCCATTCCAATGATTATTCAGTGCTTCATCTCAACTTTCCGCAACAATGCTTTTATTAAAATTTATAGCGTGATGAAAATCAGTGAGACGAAAGATCTGTTGCCATTTTTTTTCGAATATGAACAAGTAAAATTCTTGCTTTGTTTTAAAGGATTTTTCTGTAATCGGGGGGATTTAAAATGTTTCCTTTTTGGTTATTTTTCCGAAATCTGGCGAAAAATTTTACTGATTTTTTTTTTTGTTTAAGCCTGGTTGTTGAACACGTGTCATTTGACATAACTTTTATTTTCGAGGTTAACCGTGCAAAGCCGGGCGACGCAGCTAGTATACAATTAATACCTGTACGCGCCTGTCTTTCTTTGTGCGTGTCTGAAACTCAAATCTGCTCCAAACTGCCAATGTGTACCAGGTCACATGTGTACCAGGGGTACTGGTATCTTTGGATAAAGGAAAGAATGGATCCAGAAGGGGACAAGGGGTGGAATGGATCCAAAGGGAGCCATTCCGTTTGATTCCTCAAAAACTTAAAGGGTCAGAGACATGAATTGATGAAAATACCATTAAAATCATCAATTGCCATACGCCAGGCGATGAACGGGGGTTGGTTGGGGGGGGGGGGGATGAGGCGACCAGGGAGCGTAGGCCTCGAGTATTAATACTTGTTTCTGAGAGTAATTTTTTCAATCCTTGGTGTCAATGAGTATAATATCTCTGTTCATAGTATAGATGCTCAAACCCAAATGTCATACTGATGACGATTTTTTAAGTCATATTTTCCCGAAAAATATGTTTTTTTTTTTTCAGACATCGCTTTGACGATGTTTTCTATCAAAAATTTCGGTGATACCTGAAATCCCCTTTAATAATTATATGCCTCCATAATAGGGGGAGGGGGAGCACAGATTGGAAACCACGGCTATTACCGATTTCTTTCTTCTTGCCTAAGGGCTATTTTTAACATTTGCATTATCGCATGTCTACAGCAGGGAACTAAACTATAGCTCGTATTTACATCCGTCATGAAACGATAATTTTGCATCCAATATTCATATGTGTAGGTGTATATATATATGTGTATATATTTGTAAATATATATAGATATGTATATGTATATAGATAGATATATGATTTCAAAATATAATTATGTGCTCTCAAAATACAATTTAGCAGTATATTATACATTTTTAAATGATATACAGTCAATTCTCGTCATTGCGTCATTTTTCGGAGTGTCCAAAACGAATTAACCGAAGTTGCTTCAAAATACATTACAATAAAACAATAACCGATTACAAAATTTGATTGCGAAAAAGATAATATTTTGCAGGGAAAAATGATTTCTTCTTTTCAAGCTCCAATCCCTTTCCAAAAAGGTTTGGTAACTCGTGGAATAACAATTTAAGCAATCCTACTTAGAACGAAATAGATTTTTAAAAAAATAATCTAAAAAAGTGTTCTACACTGTAAAAAAAAAAAGTACAACTACTAGAAAATGTCCAAGATTTTGGGTTTCCATAAATGTTTTGCTAAAGAAGCTGTATTATGGCGAGAAACCATTATGAATGAACCAATTTCCTACTTTTTCTAGCAATACTGTTTTTTACTGCATTTTTTACTGCGTTCATTATAAAGTATTAACAGCGCCAAAAAAAAAAAAAAAAAAAAAGGATAGCTAATCACTTTCGGCTACAATGCAACAAGATTCTTACAGTTAGTTCCCACTTTTAGAACGCCGAAGAATTCTTCCTGATTATTTCTCGGTTTTAGGCTGTGTGTTTCTTGTCAAATAAAGGGTTTAATAGCCTCTCTTTTGCGTATGTCAGCTTGCAATGACCATTCAACTACAGCTGAGTAGCTATGGTCACTCCTTTTCCCTGCTACTTTCGTTTTCCAGCTGTAAAACCCATTCGGTTCCCTTTTATCCTTCTTGCGTTGCTGAGTGGTTAACCCTGCGAATTGCGGAAGACTCACAGACTGATCGCAAACTGATCCCTCCAAACTAATCATTCCTCTCTCGTGTCCATTTTTAAAAAAAAAAAAGCTCAGTAGTTTAAATTAAACTACACCTTAGCCTTTCCATTGCTCTTTACGCCAGAGATCAAAACCTATCGTTTTCTGAATTAACTTGGGGTCTGCCCATGTTTGTCATGGAAATTATAAACAGCCACTTAAGTGTATTCGTTCTGGATAAGGGGGGAGAAGGAAAAACTTAATGCCCTTGTTTCGTTCATTCCAATACTCTGCTTCATTTACACGCAAAACATACATCTGCAAATTGGAATCCCAGCAAACTAATGGATTCGCCCGTTTCCGCCCGTAAACCGGATATTCGGCTTACCATGTCACTAACTGCGCTCATACGAGACTTACGTACGTCACATATTCTCAGCTCCTGTTCCAAAATAAATCGTTGGAAAACTCACTCTTCTCACGTGAAAAGAGATTGGTTGTACCTGAGAAAACGGCTTTACCCAGCAAGCTAACAAACTTGTTTCGTGTAGTGCATTCTGGGTAACCCCCTAGAAAATACTCTGGTAAAACGCAGGAAAAAAGATTCGCATTCCCCTCCCCCCCCCCTCACGAAAAAACCCAATTCGGCAAAAAGCAGATATTTTTCGGGTAGAAAATCTCTATATAAATGGGGTTATTGGTGATTAAACTGTACTCGCTTTGACACTAAGTTTTGAGGTGGCATGCATAAGCTATAATGCCTCATGTTTACGATAGCTAAGCTTTTCAGAAGTCTTCATTAATGCAGTCAAAGTACTTCTGCCGCGAGGCACAGGCATGCCCCCCTAAGTTCAATTTGCACAAATCTCCCCCCCCCCCATTTTCTTTACCCTTTTTCTCTCTTTTTTTTGCTCTTTTTTATTTATTTTTTTTAAATTTTTTTTATAATTTAAATTAAAAATAAATCAATAAAATAAATAAATAAAAAAAAAAATCCCCCCCCCTTACCCAAAAACTTATATGGGGCCTCTTGCGCCATAACACTACCCACCCCCCAGTGGGCACACCTGGCGGGGCGAAATTCGATCATGTCTAAACAGTTTAAAGTGTTGTGGTATCAGGAATCTAACATTGAAGCACTGTCCGGAAATTAGGAACCAATCGGTACTGAGATAAGCTCGGTGCTTGAGAAAGTGTCATGGCATCTTGGTGTCGCTATAACGAGATTTGACTGCTGTAACTTGTCGAAACGTGTTTGCCTGCTTGAGGTACTGGAGGGCTTGGGTTGGATTCCCGCTGTAGCCCTGGGAGTGTTTACCTCTCTTTAGGCTCTAAATCATTATTGTGTTGTCTTGCGTGTCAATTAAAACTATAAAAAAAATGTCGTTTTTTAAAAGGGGTAGAGACAAGATTGGATTTGTATGCGCGAATGCTCTCGATTGTGCTTAAACCTACCAAACATAAATGAAAAAAAAGTTTGATTAAGCATGGCTAGATTTCGCTTAAGTAAAGCTTGGTTTAAATTTAAGTGAAAAAGTTTAGTTCAAACATGGCTTGAGTAAAGCTTCATTTAAGGTTAGATGAAAAGGTACTGTCAAAACATGGCTTGATTAAGGTTAGGTAAAGCTTGATTTAAGGTCAAGTGAAAAGGCTAAAACATGGCTTTCAACTTCCTTAAAGGAAAACAAACTAGAGAGCAGTTCATTTTGGCTACAACATAAATAATGATTAATTTATTTTTAAGGTAAAAAATGAAAAAAAAAATTCTCATTGAGAGACACTATTTTTTTCTCCATATAGGATTCGAGCGCCTTTAATCAATTCAATATGAGTGATAATTCAAAAAAGTCAAATCGTGTTTCTAGAAAGAAATAAGAACACCTTTTTAGTTTTCTGCATAATTTTTTACAAAAGTTCAAAATGTTTTAATGTTTTTTTTAAAGTTCTGTTTAACTTGAGAACAAATTTTTCGTTTGTTGATATTAAGAAAGTTAAGTAATTCTTCTAACGCATATAGCGAAAGTAAATCTTTTTGAAACATACTACATTAAAAACTTTCTATTCGGAATAAGTGATTCAGGAACGATATAGAGTTGATTTGCTTCATGAATATCTTTACCTGCACACGAATGCCTATATTCCATTGGTTGAGGTCTATAAATTTGAAGATTTTTTATTTTTAAGACTCATTCAAATATTCACGGCAATAGTTGACATTCTGAGTATTATGATAAAAGAAAACTTATCGAAATTTGAAAGTCCCACTAAATGTTTCAACAAAACTTCCCTCTATTTTCGATAAACAAAAAATCTATACAGACCACCAAAATTCAAATTAAATAAACTTGATGGTTAAAAGTTTCATCCATTTAATATAAAGCAAAGCCAAATAGTAATCTGATAGTTTTGATTACATTGCTTGTTTAAATTTTGATGGTTTTTAAAGCTAAACAACCAAAACTAAATTAATATGCACGAAACAACATGGCTAATACAAGTCTATAGTCAGACGGTCTTTTGAAGAGATGGTCTTCTTTTTTTTCTCCTTTCAACATTTTTACAAAATGTCAAGCTTTGTAAAAATGCCAAATTGATTTTTCACATTATTAGTTAACAGAAAATGATCCCCCCCGCTTTTTTTTGTATCAAACAATGTGACATTAAATTAAACAACGGTCCTCCAAAACCTTATCCTTAATAGATAAAAATAAAAAGCGCATGCTTAGCGTATTTATTTCTACTTTTTCACTTTAATAATATTTAAAGTTACAAATTTTTCCGGATTTTCCAGAGATTCAAATGAACAAAGGCCGGTTAAACGAAGCTCTACTGCATACGTTCAGATTTCTCAAAAGTTATCAATCCCATCTTCGCGGAACCACCAAAAACAGAGAAATTGTGGGAAAAAAGGGAGGAAAAAAAATAGAATAAAAGGGCCATATTCCACGGAAAACGGCCATTTTGTGCCGCACGTGACGCCTCATACATTTCACTAAAAATAACACTTCAAAATATTAATCAACAATTTTTTTCTGCTTGACTAATTAAAAATTTGTGTTATTTTCTTAAGCAAAAAATTTCGTCATTACCCTTTAAAATTATTTTTTAATGAAATATATGAACCGTCACTTGCGGGACAAAGAGTTGCCTTTTTCGTTGAATGGCCCATAGTAGTAAGCACAAATAAAATTTTTACTGAATTTCGAGGGGTGTTTTAATTTCTAAAACAATTCATAGGCTACGACTGTTTGAGAGGTAAGATATTAATAATTTGAACTTTCATATATAGTTTTTTTTTTGGCTAAAATTCGGAGAATTTTTTGGTAAATTTCATAGTTTTTTAGTCGACCGGGGGTGTTTTATCATGAACATTTATGTAAATTTTTAGGTATCCGTGCGAAAAAAAAAAAAAAACGCTTTATTATTCAAGCAAATAACATTTAACTTTTTTTGTTACAAATGCTCAAAATCTAATGACACCGCGAGTTTACGTCACTATCAGCGATTTAAAAGAAATAAAAACGTCAAAGTCACAGAAAAAAAAAAAAAAAAACTGCAAGCTCACGTAAGAAAGCTTAAATAGATTCACAGCAAAAATTCAGTCAACATTTGCGATATTTAGAACTTCCTCTTTCTTGATTCAACATTTTTCAGAAAATAAAATCTGGTCACACTTTAACTATAATGCACATGTTTTTTACCACTTTCACGTGGTTTCATTTGTAGAAGTAAATTTAAGTTCTAACAATCTAAGGTTCACATGAAAATGCAATCTTTTAATGAACAAAAACTGTGTCTTTAGATACGTCATAAGGCAATGCAGAGCGAAGTGAGATAGTTAAGATAAATTAATTTTTCGAAATGGACAAATTAGAAATTTAAATATGAAAACAACAGTACATAATTGGATAACAATGCATTTTATATGACAACGCGTACTGAAACGTTACTTTCAGTGTTTGATGGTAGTTAATTTGTATATTCAAATAAAAGTAAAAGGTTAACTTTCTTTGGAATGAAAATTATTTCAGTTTTTATTATTTTTTTTTTTGAAAAATTAATATATAAAAAGAGTAAAAAAGAACATCATAAGTTTATGAATAAAATAATTAAAGATTGAATAATGAATCAATGAATGGTGATATAAACCTGCGAATAACTTAGTGAATTACGAATAAATTAATAAATAAAAAATGAATGCCTAAAAAGTTATTAATAAATGATAAAAACCAATGAATAAATAGATGAAAGAATAAATAAAAAAAAATTAACTATTTCATTTTGCGCGTATGCACTTGCCAAATGTTCTTGTACAAATGAAACCAGAACTTGCCTACTATTAAATAAAAAACTACTGCACTGCACATCAGTAGATTTCACTTAATATTTGAAAATGTTAAACAAAAAAATAATTTATGATATGCCACACAATATTACATCATCAATATCAAAATTTTAAAATGGTTTATATTATTATGTACCTTTACCTTCAGAAATAACTTTTTTTTTTTTTGACTAGAATCAACTACACCTTTAACAACATAGTTAAAATATTTTCAGATAGGCGGTGCGTTAACAGAGTAACATATTTCAATATTTTACTTTTTCCTTTTATTTCACTTTACCCCTCAAACCCCTACTTTTTCTACCCATTAAGCATATTTAAAAAATATTTCCAAACCTTTATCAATTACAACACAACTAATCTCCATATTTTCGAAACAACTGAAACAAGACAAGGCACATGGATAAAAATAAAGCAATACGCATAGCTATTAATTTATCTTAACTATTTCATCCACGTTTTAATAATTTAGTCTGTATGTTCTTCTTTTCAAACAGCTCAAAAGTTTTAAACCGAATATCACCACTTTTTTTTAAATTTACAAATGCTGCAAGATTCTACTTTGACTAAAGAATGTACTGTCACAAAAAAAAAAAAAAAAAAAAAAAAAAAAAAAAAAAACTTTTATGATCAATTCGTGGAGAAAAATATCAACGACATTTTGCTCTTTCACTTTCAGAACTTAGTAATTAACCTCACAGCCACCACGAATACGAACCAGATCAATCAGTACACTCCTCGACATGCTCTTCCAATTTCATTTTGATCCTTCGATTTCATTTATTGACACTCGAAAAAATTAACGAAATTCGCTGAACTCCATCAACTCCCGACATTAAATCACTCTATAGACATAAGAATATTTACGATCGACTCTCTGTTCATTGGTCAGGTTTTGGAAGCAGGTCAATAAGCACAGTTTCATCTCGCAGAGTAAGTTAACATTATATTAACAGCAAAATAACAACAAAAAAGGCGGGAAAAAAAAGTCTCGCATTGAACGCCCGTGAATACTTGGTTTCGATTTCGGTTTTGTTCTGCTCAGCTTCGTGAGCAGTCTTTGATCAGAGAGAGAGAGCACGTGACTATGTGTTCCATCGTCACGTGACAGAGGAAATGCACGTGACAGAGACAGGGGAAATTCGAAACATTCATGAATGACAACTAAAACGTTTTAGAAGCGCCGTCTGCAGGCGACTGCTTTTATGAATAGTGGCATAGCTACGATGTTTCCAATTTGAGGTAAGGCCCCTGTAGTGGAGGAGCCGACGCATTCGCCATTTTGGAGCAAACTTGATCCAGTGCTTCGTAGCGTTAGCATTGCTGCCGATGTTTACATTTCTTTAGCATGTGTTAAATTGAGTCAAATGGGTGGTTGTTCGGCTGCTAATTATGTAAACAGCTCCAAAAAAGGATCTCGGCTCTTCAGATTTCCAGCGGATGCAGAAAGGAAAAAGAAATGGATAAATAATGGCACGCGAAGTGACTGGCAGCTTGGAAACGACGCCAACTGTTTCCAAAAATTTCGCCAATGTTCACCTTCGCTCTCAGACTCTCGTTCCCTGTTTGGCGAAGGGTTGCCAATAAAGGTAGCTTTCCCTACTGTACGCTTGCTCCAAAATGGCGGATGCGTCGGCCTCTCCTGTTATAGGGGATCTAATTTGAGGCTGTCCTCAAACTTGAAACATCTTAATGACTAAATCTATAGACACCAAATGAAAACCCAAACCTCTGCAACAAGTAAATGTTTAAAAGATTCAACTTTGTGTCCAACCCTCGGCTTCCAAAATTCCAAGTGAAGGTATGATAGAGACAAAGATTGTGCAAAAGAAAGTTAAGCTCTGTAGTAAGTTTTGCATTACTTCGTAATTGATGATGCGTTAGTAAAGGGGGTTCAAGCTGCCTTTCTTATGTGCTACTCCAATTAAGAGAAACAGATAGTCTTCTAGTTTCATCGTAATTTGTAACCTAATCTCTGTTTACTATTTAATTACTTTGGAATAAAATCAAACCGACAATCTCCCCATCAGTTTCTTTTTTAAAATAAACCTCCAATAATTTCTGTTACTAACGTTATATTTCGCAAAAGGCGAATATTTTGTTTGAATTGGCATCTTTCAACAAAATTCCATATGTAGTAGAAAAATAAAGGAGTGAGCTTTATTTAAAAAAATCTAATTTGTTATTATTCGTCATCTTAAGTTGCAGAAAATTACATTAGTTTATTGTTAATTAAGTCATTCAACATAATTTTCTTTTCTATGCATTACTTAAACTAATTTGAATTAAAAATATACTTTTCCATCAATTAATAGGTAGAAAATAACCGGTTATAAATAATCTAAGAATTGCTCTGGATTGCTTACATATTTGCAGTTTAGGGTGTTTAAATTTAGTTTCCTAACATTAACTTATATTCCGAAACCAGCTTTTACGTGTTATTTACTAGTTACATGCCTTCCAATTTATTATCTGATAAATCCAACTTTAGAGTGTCGTGAACTGTTACTGAATTTATTTATTTATTTATCACAGATGTTTTTTAATTAAAAATTGTTTTGCTGGAAAGACGTTTATCTCACAAATTATACCAACGTCTGCTTCCTCAAGCAATAAAATGCGCTTCCGATGAAGACCGAGGTATCACACGTACCTTTTAAGCGTTTCATAAACGTTTTGAAATAGTTGCCGAAACGTAGACAACCATTTTAAAACGACTGTCGTGTCTTAATCGAAGCAGCACATTTTATTTAATTGAAAAATTTGTACATTTAAAATTTGTTCGAAATTCCGGCTAGAAAAACGAAACCCTCTTACAAGGGCCGATTAAGACCATATGATACAAAGATCTCGTCGCAGAGGTGAATGTTCAAATCAGAAATAAGGAACCCTTCTTGTTAGCAGTAGTGGAATATACGTTAGGGGTCGTCCATTAATGACGTCACATTTTCAGGGGGAAGATAGTTCGGGGAAGTTGAGATAGTTGGGACAGGAAGGGAGGTGGAAGCAAGAAGTGACATCACCCAATTTTATCAAATTAAAACCTTTTAACTAAAAAGTTCTTACGTAATGTAGAGTGATATGTGAATGGTGGGAGGGAGGGGACAGAATTTGATATCATTTATGGCCAGCCCTTAACGAAAATTTTATTACGACTGTCACCATGATTTAGTTTAGCGCTACTACGTATTAGAACTTTCAAGAAACCTGTGGGGGGCCCTTTGAAAATGGGGGCTCAAATTTCCAGCCCTTTTATTATTTGGAAATTTCTCTAAAGCTCCCAAGTTTAACCAAACTGTCATTCCACTATTCATACTGATTGTCGTTCACAGATGAATCCCGCTGCAGCCTGTGCAGACGGCCGCTTCGCTTTCCACACGTACCACGCGTACACACACACTTATAACTGGATATTCTGGCTGCAATTATTGCAAAAACTGAGCTCGCCCGAGCGAGCGAAGCGGGCCTCTGTGGACGAAGAGGAAGAAGGAATCGTTCCACCGGGGCCCTTCGGTCCATTCCAGGATTCACCACAAGAGGGGTCGTCTACTTATTAGCAGTTCTGCGACCGGGGGAGGACGACATGAAGAGGTGTGTGTGAGGAGGGGGGAGGCTCACGATCCCTGGCCCCCCGTGGCAGACGATGACGTTGACGAGAAGCCCATGAATCCTGCGCCCGGCGTCGTGATCTTGGTGCTCAGTCTCGAGAGCCTGGGTTCCAGGCAGAGCGAGAGCTGGTAGAGTTCTTCGTCTGGCATCAGACGACTCGGATCCAGCAGGTAGTTTGTTACCTGAGAAAAGTGGAAAAGAAATGACTTCAAGTATGTAGCGGAACCAAGTGTTTCATCATTATATAGTTCAGAGAAGGTTGTTATGGAATGCATGGAACACCAAAGTTTCGCTCTGTTTAGAGCCGATATTACAGGGGAACAAAGGCACCCCAAACTTAAATTTATGGGGAAATTCTCAATTTCACGAAAAGACCTCCAAATTTTGCCGAAAGATGACAGACAATTCTGCCGAATAAAACTCCAACTTTTGCCGAATGATGATTTTTTTTTTTGCCGAATCGTTAGACCAAATTTGCCGAATAAGGAAATTTTTGGGAGGTCACACTGACTTCCCACCAGGATGCCCCTGCGGAGGAATATCATGAACTACTCAAGGACTCCCATAGACAATGCGTTTAGAGTAAACCGCTTGTTGTAGTTGAACCATGGGCCTGGGGTCCCGTCTTCCTAAGGGGCTCCAAATTACTTAAAGAATTATGCATAGCATTGCAACTATATGAAAAATACATATATTTTTAAAATAATAATAAAAATTATGACGTCAATTGGAAAAATATATTCAATAGGGAAGTTTTCGATTTTTCAATTTTATTTTTATATGATAGAGTAACATGTATGAACATCACAGGTGAAAAATTTTTTGCGATACGATAAGTAGTTTTTTTTAAATTAATTTTTAAAGTTCAAGCGCTTGTGACGTCAAATGGCATAGGAAGTGACGTCATGCGCTCTTCCGATACGGGAGAAGACGAAGGACGTGCATTCGACTTCGAAGACGAAACGTAAAAGGCTTATCTCCTCCATTCAACTCCACGCGTTTCTGGAACATGAAACCTCTCATCCTCTCGGAAATATTCGAATATCATCATTGGTGTTACTTGAGCAAGATTATTTAGATTGTGCTTTAACGAATCCGGCCTCCATGGTGTGTTCAAAAAGATTATTGAATTTCTAAAAAATAAAAATATCAGCGCGCTCAAAATGTCCGTAGCGAAAACAAAGGATCTTCGGCGGAAGGCTGCCCATTAATGCCCTGTGACGTAAGCTCGTGACGTTTCAGAAGAGCGCACTTTTGCGCGTGGATTTTCAAAAATTCATTAAAAATCAATCACGGTGTTTTGAAATTCGGTGATGGTGAATTTTTTAGTTTTGAGGGTCAATTAACAATATCCAATAGTCAAAATATGAACATTTAATAGGTTGTAACTTCCCTATTATGAGAAGCTCCAAAGAGGCCAGATATGATAAATGATTCATACATAGTTCTGTAATAGACAAAGAGGCAATCAAAAGTGCAATCCGGCGGGCCCTAAACCTGTAAATCAACTACTGCATAGTTTTCAGGGGGCCTCCAAATTAACTAGGGCCTCACTTTTAGTTAGTCGGGCTCTGAATGTGCTTGACAAAGATTAAATGACGCATTAATCCACTTTTCCTTCCGAGCAACATCAAAACCTGAGCTAAAATTAAGAAATAAGCCATTTTCCATTTTAAAATGTCAAAAGACAAGCAAATATACGAACCTTTGGACTCATCTCTATTTTGTAGGGGGTCTGTTGAAAATGTCGGATTTCTCGAATCACGTGAGCAATCTGGAATAGAACAGAAGAAGTGTTTAAGTAGGTTCAGTTACTAGTTGCACAAGAGTGATTGAATAAATCCGAGCAAGTTGTTCAAACCAGAGTTGGGCAAATTTTAATTGCATGAACAATTAAAAATTAACAATTGATTAATTGGTAATCGTAACCACAACAACTAACAATTGATCAATTGTAATCGTGGGAAATTACAATTAACGATTAATTAATTGTTAATTGCAGTTTACTACAGTTAACAATTAGTTAATTGTTAATTGTAGTTTGCTGCAATAAACAATTGTCAATTGTTTTGTGAATTTTAATTAAAACTAACTCTTAAAAAAATACTGGTTTTGTATAATATAGTGTACAGGCCACAGGTCTACTTGTATTGAGATGTGGACGCTGGATGGTTACCATATTATTATCTATTTAAATACACATGTTAGCAACTAATAAAAGATCCATGCTCAACGGTAACTTTATTACGAGCAATAAATTATTTACTGCAGCATATGACTTTTTTCAAAAAATCTTATGGCTCCAGCGAAATTTCCTCAAAAAAGGTATATTTAAATTAAAAATTCAAAAACATTTTTTTCCTATTTTTTTTTTTACTAATAAATGTCTAAGTAACATCTGGGAGAAATTTCAGAAATGTATCTTAATTAGAACATGATAAAAAAAAAAAAAAATTAAAACAGAGCGGTCTCTGAGACCTTACGTCCCCACTTATGTCCTTTTTTCTCACCTCCCCTGTTATGGGTTAAACTAAAACAATGATTTACGCAAACTTAAAACTTAATTAAAACACAAACATTTACGTGTGGAAAAAGCTTGCCTAGACGAAACTAGTTCACGCGGCGAACAAACAATCAGCACTGTACGAAAATACGAAATTGAATAATACTTTGGACTCTGTACCCTGCGCTGTACCTATTGATACATAAAGTTAATTGTTAGTTTTAATTGTTTCATAAAACAATTAAAAAATTTAATTGAAATTATTTTAATTGTGAGAAACGATTAACGTACATTAATTCAATTCAACTAATTGTAAAGGGCAATTAATAGTTTAATTGCAATTAATTTAATTGCAATTGATTTAATTGCAATTACCTTTTTAATGAAATAACAAGGCAATTCAAAGAAAATTGATTAATGCCCAACACTGGTTCAAACCCATATTGGATACAAGCGTATAATACCCAGCGCCCGCTTACGACATGCTAAGACCGCAGTTCCGTTCTTGAAATGGATTTATCAGTCCATTTTTCATGCACAAATAGCCCCCCCCCCCAATGCCATTTCCCACTCGTGACTGCGAAAAACATAATTTAAGTTCAAAATGTCAAAAATTCAAATTTGCTTTTTAGTTATTTATTTACTTTTTTTTTGATAAACTTTGAAAATTCAAAATAGTTGTCTTTATTTCTTTAAAAACAGTTTGATACATGCATTTACATACGTATGTGAACACACATACATCTTAAATAAAGATATATTAATATTTTTACTTTTAACATTTCTACTAATTAAATAATATTTGTATAATAATTCTGTTCTGTGTACTACATAACAGTTTTAGAGTTGTCAGTTAACACAGAAAAGCAGCAAATAGTACTTTGTTGATCGGGGAAATTAAATTTTCTTACAGCTGGTTAGCTCAAAGTATAGTATTTTCATGTGTGTGACACCAAAAATAAAAATATATTCAAAGGAAATCAACATTGGATCGCAAATATGATAAATTTCTGAAAATACATAGTTTTGTGCAAATTTTCAATTTTTCTGTAGCGGCAATAAACTTTTAGGACAGAGGTTCCCAAACTTCAGACCTCCGCGGACCCTCTTCGGAAGAATTACGAAATTCGCGCCCCCCCCCTCCCCCGGCGTGAGCAAAAAAAAAAAAATATTTGACACAGTTAAATCTTAAAATACACCGCCAGCTCAGTTATTCCATCCGAGGACTGCAGTTTCGTGCTTTTTAGCACTCATCAGCCCGGAATAGGAATCACATGAGCTGGAGGCGAAAAATCTCTTAAGGGAGCCAAGAGAGCCAAACAAACTGGTAGCTAATGCAGAATTAGCAAACCAGATGAGCGACCGTAGCAATGGTGCGGTTCAACTCAAAGATTGATGGCAAAGCTAAGGTATTTTGTAGTAAGTTACTTACAGAATAAGTTGTAGTAAGTAACTTACTACAAAATACAGTTAAATCTATTTTTTTTTAAATATATTTTTACGCATTTTTCCCGTTTAAATTCATTTATGCACTGTTCTGTATATTTTTCAGAGCTCTTGTCCGGTTTTCATTTCTTACACTACTATTTTGAGTTATGGAAGTAAAATTCTATTTGAAATTCGATTGGGAATAAAAATGTTATCCCCAAATTTCTACAACAAGTAATTTATAAAAATGATTTTTTGAAGTTAGTGAACAAAACAAGGATTTCTCAATTTTTTCTGTAAGTAGAAACTCGACTTATGCGTGAGTTTTCGAATTTTTCCGCCTCCTAAAAGTATAGGGAGGTAGACATTTTTCGCAAGATCGACTAATACGCGAGTATACACGGTAATGTGTAGTGTGCTTGGTTTCGGGAATTCCGGGGGGGGGGGGGCTGCGTCCTGCATGTACTTGAGCAAGAATCTTTTATTCCTCACAAATGTGCTTTGTTTTTTAATTAAAATATCGTCACTTGTCCTTCTATCTCAATTATATTTAACATTTTACTTGATAGCACCGCGGACACGGTCCGCGGACCACAGTTTGGGAAACTCTGCTTGAGGAACCAGCTGATGTGTGCATCACATGACTTCCTTTTACTCCAATTTAATGTCATTTTCCCATTATTGGCACTTTTAATGTGATTCAATAGTTTACTCTCTAAATATCACCAACAGTGGACAAATCGAAACCAAATTTAAAAAAAAGTCGCCAAATTTGTCGCCAAGTTGGCGAAAAAACTTGGCGACCAAAAGACTGGCGATATATCGCCAAGTGTCCGCCAAATTATAACACCACATGAGTTTACATTAAAATTAGCAATGATTTCCCCCCCAAAAGGGGCAAAAGACCCCCTTAGGAACATTCGAATGCAACCAAAAGGGAAGGTGCACAACTAGACCCCACTAGGAGTCCGCGTACTAAATTTAAACTTTCTAGGACATACCGTTTTTGAGTTATGCGAGATACATACACACATACATACGTACATACAGACGTCACGAGAAAAATCGTTGTAATTAACTCGGGGATCGTCAAAATGGATATTTCGGGTGTCTGTAGATTCCTAGGCACATATCCACGTGTGGTCGAGTCGAAAAAAAAACCCAACATTCATTCGGGGGTGAGCAAAATATAAATTAAGCCCGATTTTTGAGTGAAATTTTTTTCGCGAATACAATACTTCCTTTTTTGAAAAAGGAAGTAAAAAACTTGGATCGCCCCCCCCCCCCATTTCTGTTTTATTCTCTTCCGTTCCTATCTCTAATAGCAACGATTATTATTAAAAGTTTTGCTAGCCGTAACAGCGGTATTTAGAGGGAAAATGGAAAATTGAAGGGGCTGGGGGGAAAAATAGGTAGCTCCTATTTTCAGTCTTCAAAAGCTAAATCCAAGCTTAAAACACAAAATCACATGTTTCAGTTTTAAAAACTTTTATGATCTTTCTTGTACAAATGTACTGAGAAGCATACAAAGGGAGTCATTAAAATCTCTTATATAATTAAAAACTGAGCGTACCTATGTATCTATGTATGTCCAAGCTTCTTCTCCCGAACGACAGTGAACTGACCATCGAACCAGGTATCGATGAATTCGTCATCCTCCCGTCTTCATGTTTGGCTATTTAACATAATCCTCCGATGATAGTTAGCGGAGATATCAATTAAAAACTATTAATTATGACTTAGATTTCAAAATCAAATCCCTATTTTTCGAAGGCTTTCCTCCATTCAAATTATTATTCAGCGCTTCATCTCAACTTTCCGCAACAGTGCTTTTATTTAAATGTATAGCGTGAAGAAAATCATTGGGATGAAAGATCTGTTGCCATTTTTTTTTCTCGAATATGCACAGGTAAAATTCTTGTTTTTGTTTTGAGGCTTTTCCTGTAATCAGGGGATTTAAAATGTTTACTTTTTGGGGTTTTTCCGCAATCTGCCGCAAAATTTCACCGACTTTTTTTTTTGGTTCAAGCCTGAGTGTTGAACTCGCGTCACTTGACATAACTTTTATTTTCGAGGTGGACCGTGCAAAGCCGGGCGACGCAGAGAGTATAAAAAATAAAAAAATGAACTGATGTTCTTATCTTTAATGCAGAACGATTGAAACCATTGGAATTGGGGCTATTTTCTCTTAGCACCAAGCCCTTTATATCTTTACTAAACTTTGCTAACTAAAATCGATTTTGAGTGTTCATTTGATAATGCTTTTTGAACTTTTCCTCCTTGCCTAGTTGCAATGAAATCGTTATCAATTGCATCATCAAACACTTCCTAAATTATATGGGAGAGACAGGGCTCGAAAAACGCAATCGTAAGTCATGTTTTGCAACCAAAAATTTTAGTTTGACGTCTACCCAATTTTACATCCAATCATCATTTTTGACGCCAAACTTTTTACAAAAAGCATGAATTTGACTACCGTAACTTTATGCTCAGGCGTTGCACTTAGTCGTCATCTATTACAAATATATGCAGAATAGATTAATAAATGACACAGAAAACTTTGCTGAAGCTGCTTGAATTATTTTAAAACACGCCTGAGCAGAGCATTCTGGTCACCTAAAGCAAAAAAGTTAAATGCAAATGACGCCTTAGCTTTTTTTTACATTCTAGTTTCAAACCCAGCTACCTTAACTGACGACTCTTTTGATATCAGGCCGCATATAATTACACTTGACTCAATTAAGTTTCTTGCAATAGTTTTGAGACTCCTGATTGGCCAGGCATATTTTTCTGTTTCCAACACATGTGAACAAATTTTGTTCTTCAGAAGTTCTGAACTCATATTTGAATGTGTTCAAATCCCCCTCCCCCCCATTCTTCGAACGCTGTCTAAAAGATCTCATTTCGAAATGTAACAATAATAAGACCATGCAAAGCAAGCAATAGAAGAGATGGAAGACGGTTTTCCTTGTAGCCAATCAGCAGTCTCCAAATGTTTACGTGATTTCTAGCAAAGTAAAGATTGTTTATTTGCAACTCGGTCCACGCCGTCGTCATATGAGGCCGAAAAGTCTAGAATCTTCTCTACGTCTAAGAAGAAAAGGTTAAGGCCTTGTTTTTTGAAGCAAACTACGAACTATGTTTACTGCGGAGCCTTAAGAAAGGAGAAGTTGCTCACCATCCTCATCTTGGAAAAGTTGAGTAGTCCCTCGTCCGTGAAGTTGGGCGTGCCTTCCTCGATGAACGATAGATCCGTCAGGTACATGCCTAAGTACGGGATGCAGGGTGTGTCACACCTGAAAGAGGACCATGGATATTCGAAACTAAAACTTACTAAACACACGACACATTTAAAGGACAATAATACAACATTAATAGGCTCATATAGGGCCGTGGTAGCCCGATCGGTAGAGTGTCGGATTCGGGGCAGGAGGGTCCCGAGTTCGAACCTCGATGGTCGAAGATCCACCGTCGTCATTAAAGGGGTCTGGAAGGGGAGTCAGTACCCTAACTACTTTCAAAAATTTGATTTTTTGATTTTTATATATTTTGAAACTCCATTTCAATACCTTTTTAATGATACAAATTTCTTGATCGTGCTCATATTAGAAGAAAGTTAAAAAGTGCTTCAAAAAAAAGGTAAACATATGTTGATAAGGTATGATTTTCCCCTTTAAATTGCAATATCTCGAAATGGAATTTTTGAAACTAAATGTTCCTTTTCCTCAGAAACTAAATTGTGTCAGGATTTGAAATTTTTATCGCCTATTCCATATATCTAGTTGCATATACTGAAGTAAAATTTTTCTCATATTCCAAAAAATTTTTTTTATAGAGCTGATTTCGTGTTGCAAAATGGCATTTTTTGAAAAACATATAGTGACTTACATATTAGAATTTTTTAAAAAAAAACTAAGCTTCCTTTCTGTAAAATTTTACTTCAGTATAGAGAAAAGAGTCTACTTAAGGTACAGAAAAAATTTCATTATTTTATCTTTAATAGATTTTCAGAAAACGTTACATGAAACTTTGCAAATTAACATTGATGGTACAGGGGGTACTGACTCCCCTTAAATATGCTCGTGGTCTCAATGTCCTCCAAGTGAAACGATACCTCTGAGGGTGCTAGCACCAGGTAGCTATTAGCTCCTGGTCTAGTTCTAAATTCTCATTAACTGTTCGATCCGGTGATCGTGCTGCCATCTATCGGTATAAAAAATAATGGAGGCAAGGCACTTAGTATGCAGTCCTCGACATAAATACAGTTGTAGTCAGTTGTGACTCGGAATCGAAATAGGCTCATATAGGCAGGGACCGATTTACACACCGGGCACTGACAAATATGGTGCCCCCCCCCCACAAAAAATATGAAGGTAATTTTTGGATATTATTTTGATTGAAAGAAAACATTAGAATATCGATTTCATACGAAAAAAGTTAACAATTAAGATGTTTTGCAAAGAAATCACTTAATATAAATCTAAAATAAATTCCTTGATTTTCATGTAAGTAAATTTTTTACAGTCGCAGATGGAGAAACTATGATACAAATGGTTAAGATAAATCATGATGTGCTTTCTGCGTTCCTTTGTTTTCGTGTAGTAAATTAATCTATAATGTCCTTATAACCAAGTTTTGCGGTCAAACTTGATCCTGTTGATAATAGAGCTATTGAAGATAATTTACTATCAGATATGAGAGTACGCAAAGGACACTTAGTTTTTTTCAATAGCGAAAATGATCATTCTCCACTACAATTGGAGATTGGAAAAGTCAAAAACAATTTCAGGGCTGTATCTACGTTGGCAAAAGTATCCATAATATACCAAGTTTATGGTTTTTTTTTTTTTTTTAAACTTTTCGGTGACTGAACTTTCTTTTCCGATGACTGAACTAATATAAATAAATTCATCAGGAAAAGATTCCTCCAAATCACAGGAGTAAGATTTTTAAAGATCTTTTGCACTTTCTCGAATATTTTGCTTGTCGCATTCAAACAAAAAAGAAAATTTCTTTAATATGCCATCACAGACTGACATCCTGAATTTTAGTTTTGTAATCAAATTATAACAGATTACATAAAAACAGGAAACCTTGAAACTTTGCTTAGAGTCTAATATGACTTCTTCACATTTGTCCATCATAAAACTGTTTTGGAGTTTTTTTTTTCTGTCTTTTTGCACTCTGTCTTTTTGCTCAAAAAAAAAAAAAAAAAAAAAAAAAAAAAAAAAAAAACAGAATATTGGTGCCCCCTTTCCTTTGGTGCCCCGGCCTGGGCCCCGAATGCCCCGCCGTAAATCACTCCCTGCATATAGGCGAGAAATTGCAGACACGTGTTTAGGGTTAGGAGGAGCCATCTTTTTAACGTGAAATAAGTGAGCTTAGGAATGAAAAGACTTGAGGCCCCTAGTTTCAAAACCGGATACTTGCAAAAAATTCGATTTTCTTTTTTTTGTTAATCTTGTAGAGAATCATAAGGCCTATTTGCCTGCTCAATATTAGGTTCAAAAACCGCTTCTTTCCCCCTTGAAATGGGGCGGGAAGGTCTGCCTCAGTTTCAAAACCGGACTTTTTACAAGTTGAGCGTTTGTCCGCTCCTACAAGTATCCGGTTTTGAAACTAGGGGCCTCATTTGTCAAAAAATACATATAAAACACTTTTTTTTTAATTCACTTTCCGGTTGCCACTATCAGCAATTTTGTGAAAGATGTCATAAATGATAGGATCGTTTCACACTTTCAAGAAGTTAAAATCATTTTAATTTTTGCAAAGCACACACATACACGTATATTACATACACATGCATACGTATATATGCACTTATTTTTTTGATCTTTCACTTATTTATGGCTGTTTGGAACAACTTTCGATATGCTTAGCCCTGTGGAGTGGATCGTTTGCATGAAAATGACGTAATTGACTGAGGCCGGACAAATCCCCGTGCATTAGTGGGGAACACGGTGCAAGTTTGCTGGAAGGGGGAGAGGGATTCACCGTATGAGTTGTTGAAAGAGAATCAGCGTGGGACTTGAATGGGGTGGAGGGGGGGGGGGGCGACTTTTCACAGGAATGTTACAGATAACAGGAAACAGTGATCTTCGTTATGGACATGGACAATAGAAACATTTGAGGCCCCTAGTTTCAAAACCGGATACTTACAAAAAATTCGATTTTCTTTCTTTCTTTTTTTTTGTTAATCTTGTAGAGAATCATAAGGCCTATTTGCCTGCTCAATATTAGGTTCAAAAACCGCTTCTTTCCCCCCTTGAAATGGGGCGGGAAGGTCTGCCTCAGTTTCAAAACCGGACTTTTTACAAGTTGAGCGTTTGTCCGCTCCTACAAGTATCCGGTTTTGAAACTAGGGGCCTCACTTCTTCTTTCTCATGAGGCGGCATAAGAGGCTTTACCTTTTCCACACTGTAAAAAAAATCCGTAAAATTTACGGAAAAAAACTGTCAGCCAGGACGCCAGTTTTCTTCCGTTTATTTTACAGAAATTTTCCGTATTTTTATTATTTATTCAAGCTGATTTATTATTTTATGAAGATTAAAAAATGAAACTATACTTTCATAAATCCATTTCAATATTTACTATACTACTACGAAATACATGTATACAAAGGTAAATTTCCGAATATGCCTCTGTAACAGATGACAAAAAAACATAATAATAAAATATTGATTAGGATGCAATGAAATGGAAGTTGCAAACGATTTAAGACTTACTCGCTTTAAATAAATATAAGATCAAAAACTCGAGCACGAGAACCAAAATCCAAACACGCGGGCGAAATTTCGAAGATTCGAAGAAAAACAAAGTATAACCGGTTACAGATTCAGAAAAACAGAGAAATCCTGTATTTTATTACGAACAGTTTTTTTCTGTAAAAAATACGGATAACTTCTACAAAATTTACAGTTTTTTTTTACAGTGCAGATCTAGCGCAAATCCCCAACATAGCGTCTACTCTTTCATGTAGGAGGGCACGATAGCACCAGGGATGCAAAACTGCACTAGGAACTTAATTTTTCTAACAGTAGGTGTGCTCAAATTCAAACGAGTGCTCGAGGGATCTTGCACATGCCCTATCATCACATGACTTGCACGCTGTCGATTTTCTGTATCATGAAAATCTACAGACTGCAACCACAGTCACTGTATTTTAGAGATGTAGAAAATTGTCAGTCCACGTGATTATGCTGTGTGCAAAAGATCGCTCTTGTGCAGATTCGGCGCAGGCACTCTGGGATAAATTGAATTCTTCGTACAATTTCGCATCGAGAGAGCCCAATTGCCTGCATCTATTAGGAAACTGGGCATAGAAATCTTCAAAGTACACTGTAAAAAAAACTGTAAATTTTGAAGAAGTTATCCGTATTTTTTACAGAAAAATACTGTTCGTAATAAAATACAGGATTTCTCTGTTTTTTTGAATCTGGAACCGGAAATACTTTGTTTTTCTTCGAATCTTCGAAATTTCGCCCGCGTGTTTGGATTTTGGTTCTCGTGCTCGAGTTTTTGATCTTATATTTGTTTAAAGCGAGAGTAAGTCTTAAATCGTTTGCAACTTCCATTTCATTGCATCCTAATCAATATTTTATTATTATGTTTTTTTGTCATCTGTTACAGAGGCATATTCGGAAATTTACCTTTGTATACATGTATTTCGTAGTAGTATAGTAAATATTGAAATGGATTTATGAAAGTATAGTTTCATTTTTTTAATCTTCATAAAATAATAAATCAGCTTGAATAAATAATAAAAATACGGAAGATTTCTGTAAAATAAACGGAAGAAAACTGGCGTCCTGGCTGATCTGCGCCTCGGGACATTAAACGATACAGTGATCTCTCACTTATACGCGACCCAAGGGGCCAACGAAATTTTCGCGCACAAGTGAAATTCGCGCATAAGCGAAAAACCCAAAAATAAGCTTAAATGCAATAAGTTTACATCAGTTATAGTAATACTAATAGTACACTACTAATATTAATGAATCAATATGCACATAATTTCGGTTTATGCATTGTAATTTAAAAAAAAAAAAAGAAGTTGTACGTTCTGTTATTTTTATACACTGTTCAGTACGTAAGCGAATTCCCCAAAATCTAAAAAATCGCGAGATCAAAGCTATATAGTCTACGAGGATGAAAAGATCCTCGAAAGGCAACGTCAATGCTTACCGCTTGACCACGACTTTTAATGATGACAACCTTTTCGTTTGTAACCCGTTCTCCCCTCTCGATGTCAATCACAAGACTAATTCCACCCTCAATTGCTCACTTGTGCAAAAAAGAACGCGTGTTTGGAAGAATTCGAACAATGGAATACAGGCGTGCGATACATTCCAAGAGACAGAACAAGAAGGGTACAAATCTTCTGATAAACAAAGCGCAAATATGCCATTCAACTAAAAATTGAAAAAAAATTATCGCGCATAAGTGAAAGGTGCATTTTAGGTTTCGCGTATAAATGAATAAGAGTTAACATTGTTTCCCTATATCGCTGGCCGGGCCCGTAAGAAAAACGCGTATAAGTGAAAAACGCGTATAACAGAGGTCGCGTATAAGCGAGAGATCACTGTACTAGGTCAGTTTTGTGAATCGCACTAGATTTACAATGACGGGGCACTCAACAAGCAGCCACATTGGAATTAATTATAAAGATCTTATGAAAGAAATGATTCGTTCTGGGTGGCAAAAACGTGTCCTATGTACTAAAACTGGATTCTTGCTCTTAAAGCTGAAAACTGCAGGTATGAGATAAATAAATACCTTTGTGCTGAACAGTAAAGTAAGAAAACAACGTTAAAAAAAGCACAAATTTGCCAATTACAGCAGACACGTGTTTCGGCGTTACTGGGAACGCCTTTTTCAATGCATAAAGTAATGAGCTTATGGATGAAAAGACATCCGACAAAAGCCAAGAGCAGATAAGCATGCAGCTTAAAAGATAAAAAAAAACGGATTAGCCAAACACCAATTAGAAAAATTATAAACCGATCAGGAACCAATAGAAATGCAAGCAAAGGCCAAGAGCTTTCTCTTACTTACGGAAAACGCAGAAGAAAGAATTCAATAGGACAAAGATTAAGTCGAAGCTTAAACAAAAAGAAAATTTTGGTAACCGTGAACCGCAAGAAAGGAAAAGCTGCATATCTTTGTCCAATTGAATTCTTTCTTTCTGCGTTAATTCTTCCATGCAGCTTTTTCTTTCTTGCGGTTCACGGTTACCAAAATTTTCTTTTTGTTTAAGCTTCGGCTCAATCTTTGTCCAATTGAATTCTTTCTTTCTGCGTTAATTCTTCCATGCAGCTTTTTTTTTCTTGCGGTTCACGGTTACCAAAATTTTCTTTTTTTTTTAAGCTTCGGCTCAATCTTTGTCCTATTGAATTCTTTCTTTCTGCGTTAATTCTTCCATGCAGCTTTTTTTTCTTGCGGTTCACGGTTACCAAAATTTTCTTTTTGTTTAAGCTTCGGCTCAATCTTTGTCCTATTGAATTCTTTCTTTCTGCGTTAATTCTTCCATGCAGCTTTTTCTTTCTTGCGGTTCACGGTTACCAAAATTTTATTTTTGTGTAAGCTTCGGCTTAATCTTTGTACTATTGAATTCTTTCTTCTGCGTTTTCCGTACGTACGAGAAAGCTCTTGGCCTTTGCTTGCATTCCTTATTGGTTCCTGATCGGTTTATAATTTTCTCATTGGTGTTTGGCTAATCCGCTATTTTTATCTTTTAATCTGCATGCTTATCTGCTCTTGGCTTTTGTCGGATGTTTTTTCATCCATAAGCTCATTACTTTATGCATTGAAAAAGGCGTTCCCTGTAACGCCGAAACACGTGTCTGCTGTAATTGGCAAATTTGTGCTTTTTTTAACGTTGTTTTTCTTACTTAACTGCAGGTATGGTTTGAATGCAGAGCAAGTGCAAGTTGCATTGAGAGCTCATGGCTTGCGAAGGGGAAAAAAAAGCAATTTTTTGTTGCATGTTTGCTGGATCTCATCGAAGTAAAAAAAAAACGAAACTTCATAGGCCATCCTCAAGCAATGAAACTTTTCATAACGCAACACAATTTCGGATCATTTAGAGTCTTTTTATGACACACCCTAGTACATTTAGCTTAAAGTTTCAGTATGATCACGTGCAGCCCGAATTAACTGGGAGTAATCTTTATTCTACGTGGTGTGCCTCTATTATGAGCTAATATTATCAACAAAAACTGTCATAACCCTTCATTTTTTAAATTTCTAACTAGTGGCACCCGCACGGCTTTGCCCGTAGTAGAAAAAATAAAAGGTCTTTTGGTTCGCCTTTACAAATAATGGATGGTGAATTTCTCGCCAATTGGCTTGCACATGTTACGGTTCCACGTTATGATAGCTTGGTAATTTACTCGTCCATCTTATGATAACTTTGCTCTGGAAAATGTTCTTAAAATTGGATTAGAAAAAGAACAAAATCAAATTTTCGAAAAATCGCTTCGAGGTGCACACCCCCATGCTACAAACTAACTCTGTGCCAAATTTCATGAAAATCGGCCGAACGGTCTAGGCGCTATGCGCGTCACAGAGATCCTGACAGAGAGACTTTCAGCTTTATTATTAGTAACTAGTGGCACCCGCACGGCTTCGCCCGTAATAGAAAAATTAAAGGTCTTTTGGTTCGCTTGTATATTTCCAAATAATGTATGGTGAATTTTCTTGCCAATTGGCTTGTACCCATCTTACGGTTCCACGTTATGATAATTTCGTATCTCGCCAATTGGCTTGTGCCCATGTTACGGTTCCACGTTATGATAATTTCGTCATTTATGATAGTTTTTTTTCTTAAAATTGGAATAGAAAAAGAACCACATCGAATTTTCGAAAAATCGCTTCGAGGTGCACACCCCCATGCTACATACTAACTTTGTCTCAAATTTCATGAAAATCGGCCGAACGGTCTAGGCGCTATGCGCGTCACAGACATCCTACAGACATCCACACATCCTCCGGACAGAGAGACTTTCAGCTTTATTACTAGTAACTAGTGGTACCCGCACGGCTTTGCCCGTAATAGAAAAATTAAAAGGTCTTTTGGTTCGCCAGTATATTTACAAATAATATATGGTGAATTTTCTCGCCAGTTGGCTTGTACCCATCTTACGGTTCCACGTTATGATAATTTCGTATCTCGCCAATTGGCTTGTGCCCATTTACGGTTCCACGTTATGATAATTTCGTAATTTATGATAATTTTTTTTTTCTTAAAATTGGAATAAAAAAAGAACCACATCGAATTTTCGAAAAATCGCTTCGAGGTGCACACCCCCATGCTACATACTAACTTTGTGCCAAATTTCATGAAAATCGGCCGAACGGTTTAGGCGCTATGCGCGTCACAGACATCCTACAGGCATCCAGACATCCTCCGGACAGAGAGACTTTCTACTTTATTATTAGTAACTAGTGGTACCCGCACGGCTTTGCCCGTAATAGAAAAATTAAAAGGTCTTTTGGTTCGCCTGTATATTTACAAATAATGTGTGGTGAATTTTCTCGCCAATTGGCTTGTACCCATGTTACGGTTCCACGTTATGATAATTTCGTAATTTATGATAGTTTTTTTTTCTTAAAATTGGAATAAAAAAAGAACCACATCGAATTTTCGAAAAATCGCTTCGAGGTGCACACCCCCATGCTACATACTAACTTTGTGCCAAATTTCATGAAAATCGGCCGAACGGTTTAGGCGCTATGCGCGTCACAGACATCCTACAGACATCCAGACATCCTCCGGACAGAGAGACTTTCTGCTTTATTATTAGTAAAGAAGATAGCATTTTTCAGTTTCTGAATTTTCGGTTGAAGACAGCTTCCTGGGCGACGTTAAATATGCTCGTGGTCTCAATGTCCTCCAAGTGAAACGATACCTCTGGGGGTGCTAGTACCAGGTAGCTATTAGCTCTTGGACTAGTTCTAAATTCTCATTAACTGTTCGATCCGGTGATGGTGCTGCCATCTATCGGTATATAAAATAATTGGAGGCAAGGCACATAGTATGCAGTCCTCGACATAAATACAGTTGAAGTCAGTTGTGACTCCTTGAATAGAATAGAATAGAAGACAGCTTCGTGCTCATTTCATACAATTCGCAGTTCTAGAGCTTGACTACGCCACCTTGCGGCGATTTAAGGAGTTAGTCATCGAGGTAAAATATGTTCTTACCTGTGGAGAGCGTCTCTCATGTTCCTAAACCTCCCGTCTGCGGAGACGAGGGCCTGGAGCTTGTCGATACTCTGTTTAGTCTGAAAAGAGAGAGACAGGGGTATGGTCAGACACCAAGGTATCCGACTAGGTTCGGAGCAGTTTTTTTTTAAAAACACTATTATGAAATAATACAGGGTGATTGTGAGTTCATCAAAAAATACCTGAAAGTTTCAAAGCAAGAACGGGGGGGGGGGGGGTAATCTTTGGCCCCTATTACTTAAGCGCACCTTTGCCATAGTTTTAAATAGTTCTGAGTCAAAATATTGCGTGCACATTTAATTAAATTTTTAATGGATTACAAAGTTACTTTTGAGCTGGTGTTATACAAATTATCTTGACATTTGTCCATCTTAGGGGATAGTTTTCCATCTTAAGGCTCTTGCAGGTATATTTGATGAGTATTATATAATTTAAAATAAATTGCGGAGGTAGGGAGATGAAAGCGTAACGAAAAAAGAACATAATTCCGGTATTTTCAGACATGAAAATACCGGAAATATGTCCGAAAATACCGGAAATTCGGTAAAATACCGGACCACAAATGTTTTTTTAGAAGCAGAATGATCTTAAAACATGTATTTTGCTTAAAAATAAACTATAATATCAATAACTTTTTTTAAATGGGTGATTTTTTTGGCAAAAATGACTGAAAATTACCAGTTAGGAGAAACACTGTATTAAAAAAATTTAACTAGCTATAAACAATTTGCTTAGATTTTTTCACATGTATAAATATTACACATGAAACAGACCGCAGATTAAGAAATGTTTCAAGAATTTTAAGGTTTATGACAAATTACGTGACTTTATCCAGAAATTTCTCAAACATTTGTCACCTTTTTTCGGTAAAAAAGCTATAAATCAAAAAATATTTCATCATTTACATAATCTGTGGTCTATTCCACTCACAAGTACTTACAAGACAGGCATGCCAAACTTCATGCTTGGATACTGAATAGAATTTGCAAAATCATGTTTTCCGTAGCCAGTATCGAGAAATAATTGCATTCTTCAAAAAAACGTAAGTAAAGATTAGACTTAACACGCGTTATACAGCAGACACTTAGTATTCAAATGCTTATAACGTGAGTTCTAATTCGCGTAGATTATAAAACTAAAATGTTTCATAATCTTAAAGAATGGGGCTGTTGAATAAAACTATTTTGAGAAAAAGTGAATTTTGGTCGAAAATCGCCTTTTTAACGTAGTCGGATACCTTCCAGTCAAACACGCATACATTAGAATAAAGGGGGGGGGGGGGGGCGGGTGAGGAACGAAACACTCTTTCATATTTGAAGACTATTTACAACAGAAACACGTGAAACGCGGCAATTTTTCAGGTATAATCTACTCAATTATTAAAAGCCATCCTGAATGCCATTTAATGACCACCGTATAAAATGACCTCCAACAAAGAAAAAAGAAAAAATATATATATTAATTTGAATTTTTGGCGTCTTGAATTCAAATTATGTATTTCGCAATCACGAGTGTGTGTATGTAGGCGTGTGTGTTTGTGTGTGGGGGGTATGTGTGTTTGTGTGTAGGGGGTGGTATGTGTATGTGTGTGTAGGCATGTGTGTTTGTGTCTGTGTGCTGGCATAAGTGTGTGGGTAGTTGTGTGTATGAATATGTGTGTGGGGGGTATGTGTATGGTGTGTAGGCATATGTGTTTGTGTCTGTGTGCAGGCATGAATGTGTGGGTAGTGTGTATGTGTGTGTGTGTGTATGTGTTTGTGTGTGTATGTGTATGTGGGTGTATGTGTATGTGTGTGTATGTGTATGTGTGTGTATGTGTATGTGTGTGTATGTGTATGTGTGTGTAGGTGTATGTGCGTAGGTGTATGTGTGTGTATGTGCGTGTGTGTGTAGTTGTGTATGTATGTGCATGTGTGTAGGACATGGATGCAACCTGGAGACGGCTTTCGCTAGAGGAGCAGCATCGTGAGGAGCCGGTCGACGGTGATGGTGCGGAGGGTGGCGGTGGGAATATAAAATGATAGCACGCCAAAAACAGTCAAATGAAAAAAATAAGCAATCGTGATTGCTCAAAAATTATATTAATTTGAATTTTTGGCGTCTTGAATTCAAATTATGTTTTTCGCAATCACGAGTGTGTGTGTAAGAATGCGCATGTGTGTTTGTGTAGGCGCATGTGTGTGTTTGTGTAGGCACATATGTGTGGGTGCATGTGTGTGTATGTATGCATGTGTGTGGGTGTGTATATGTATGCATGTGGTGTGCGTGTTGTGTATGCAATGCTGTGTGTGTGTAGGCGTTCGTGTGTGTATATGTAGGCATATGTGTTTGTGTCTGTGTGGAGGCATGAGTGTATGTGTGTGTGAGTGTAGGAGTGTGTGTTTGTGCCTGTGCGCAGGCATGAGTGTATGTAGGTGTGTGTGTGTAGGATATGGACGCAACCTGGAGACGGTTTTCGCTGGGGGAGCAGCATCGTGAGGCGGCCTGTCGATGGTGGTGCTGGCAGAGGGTGCTGGTGGGAAAATAAAATCAGCCTAACATAAAAACAGTCAAGTGAGAACAATAAGCAATCATGATTGCTCAAAAAATGAAAAAATTAATTTGAAATCTGAAAGTTTGAATTCAAATTATGTTTTTGGCAATCAAGAGTTGCAACAGGACCCTACTTAATGAAGTTATTGTTTCTAGAAACGGTTACTGTCCCTCCAAGCCTGCCCCTTCTCTTGGGCGGTTACGTGTGTACAGTTGTGTATGTGTATGTGTAGGCTTGTGCGTGTGCGTTGACCTGTGTGTATGCACGTTGGCGTGTGTGTATGTGTGTAAAGGCGCGTGTGTGTATGTGTGTGAGCGTGCGTGGGTAGGACATGGACGGAACCCACCAGGAGAAGCGGATTCCGACGGACAATGCTCAGGACCAGAGGAGCCATGCCCGCAGAGGACGGTGGGATTGAAAAATAAACAAACATCAAGGACGGTCAAATGAAAACAATTATCAATCGTGATTGCTCAAAAAAAAAAAAAAAAAAGAAGGTAATTGATAGGTAAGTGCAAGAGATTACCCATAAAATTCCTACTGAAGCTAATTTTTTACATTAAAAAATACCTTATTTTCAGAAAACAGACTTTTTGAGATTTAACACCAAGAAAGGGATTATCAGAGAAAAAAGTTACTATTTGATACCCCAGTTTGCTCTATCATTTATTAGAGTTTGGTTCCGTGAAAAACTGTGCGTGAATATTAAAAAGTAGAATCAAATAGAGAATAATTTCCGACCAGCAATGACTTATATTTAGGAGGTGCCAGTCAAAACCAAATGTTTCCAATTTCAACAAAAATTGAGTTAGTAGCTGATTCAAATATTACAAGATGGTTCCAAAAACACTATTGTTAGTTTCAGTCGAAGTAAATGATGTCCCATTTAAGTTCTCTCTTAAAACTGAGAGTCAGAAATCAAACAACATGTCCATTTTGGTCACATGGCCTAGAGCTGATCTACTCTGTCAAGCTCTGTACGACTTACTGGTTGAGGGTATGGTGATGTCTGTGAATGCTTTTAGGTTCACAAACATGTTCAGTACGATTTTAATCGTATCCATTAGATACAATCAAATGAGGGCATGTCCTAATTAAAAAATTTAGTTACAGGTCCTATATTTAAAAGCTTTCTCTCCAGAATAATAATGAGATTAAATCCATGTAGTTAAACATACAAAAATATTTTCCCATTGAATGTTATTTAGAAACACGTTTTTCGTTAATTCTCAAAAATCATTCAGAGGACATGTGTGGTTTGTCTGGTACCTATGGAGGGATTTTTTTTAGAGATTAATAAAAACCGGGAGAATGGACCTTATTCACGGTTTGGCAACGCTCCCAGCAGCTGTCCGTCTGCGGGTATTTTGACCAATTACGTAGTGTCAGTAGTGCTAAAGAAACTCGTTTTATTTAAGGATTACTGGAGTTCATGCGCATAATGAACATGTATAGGGCTTAAAAAGATTTACGAATGCATGAAAAATGGCGAGAAACGGGGAAAATAAAAATAGAATTCCAGTTTTCACCATGTTTCTGATAAGGAACCAAAGAGGCTTAAACCCATGAAAATACGATAATGAAGAGAGTATTTCGTATCAAATGAATCATTCATCATTCTTTTACAACGTTTCTTAGTTAAAAACGTAAAAAACCTGCCATTTTTAAATAGAAAGAAGAGTTTATAAGCCACACAAAAGCAAGTGTTATTATACGCTGTAGTGCTGGATTTTCGTCTGCTACAGTTCCCACAATGCACTGCAGTGAGGGGTTTTTACCCGCAGTGACGTCAGGTGAATACTGTCCATTCCATCAAATACCGGGAGACCGGGAGAAATGTTAAGGATAGTCAGTACCCTCGGAAGGTTAAGGATAGCGAAAAATATGTTCTTACCTCCCCAAAGGTAAGAACATATTTTTCGCTCCAAAAGCACTGCAACTAAAATGACTTAATGCGAAGTCACGTGACGGTCACGAAGCGTTACCGCAAAGCCATCGACAGATTGCAGCCATTTACGAATGTCAGTCAGTGGAGTCAGTACACACCCTAGTACATTTAGCTTAAAGTTTCAGTATGATCACGTACAGCCCGAATTAACTGGGAGTAATCTTTATTCTACTTGGTGTGCCTCTATTATGAGCTAATATTATCAACAAAAACTGTCATAACCCTTCATTTTTTAAATTTCTAACTAAAATTCTAATTGCAACTAAAATGACTTAATGTGAAGTCATGTGACGGTCACGAAGCGTTACCGCAAAGCCATCGACAGATTGCAGCCATTTACGAATGTCAGTCAGTGGAGACATTACAAAGCGAGGTCGGTGTGACGTCTTCACAAGGAAGCAAAATGACCGGTTACAAATTTGTTGTTTTAGAGACGTGGCAGTGGGATCACATGAAACGTGTCATATTTGTTTTAGCTGTTTCCATATATGGCACAATCCGGTGCGATTTGCAAGGGTGTCTGTGACCGCAAAGTGTGTGATTATATCTGAATTTGAATATTTCACTTAGTTTTTTAAAATAAACGTTGTTCACTAGGATAAAATGATTTTTTTTGAAGAACCTACTAATGCTTAAAGTTTATTAAACTTTAAGCATTACTACCTGCCAACACTACTGGATTTTCCGGGAGACTGCCGGATTTTTAAGGGGAGTCAGTACCCTAAATACTTTCAAAAATTCGATTTTTTGATTTTTATATATTTTGAAACTCCATTTCAATACCTTTTTAACGATACAAACTTCTTGATCGTGCTCATATTAGAAGTAAGTTAAAATAAGCTTTAAAAAATGTAAAACCTATTTTGATGAGGGTTGATTTTCCCCTTTAAATTGCAATATCTCGAAATGGTATTTTTTAAACTAAATGTTCCTTTTTCTCAGAAACTAAATTGTGTTAGGCTTTGAAATTTTTACCACCTATTCCATACATCTAACTGCATATACTGAAGTAAACTTTTTCTCATATTCGAAAATTATTTTTTTATAGAGCTGATTTTGTGTGGCAAAATGGTATTTTTTGAAACAAATACAGTGATTTACACATTAGAATTTTTTACCAAAAAAAAAAAACTAAGCTTTCTTTCTGTAAAATTTTACTTCAGTATAGAGAACAGAGTCTACTTGAGGTACAGAAAAAAATTCATACTTGTATCTTTAATAGATTTTCAGAAAAAGGTACATGAACCTGTGCAAATTAACATTGACGGTATTATACAGGGTACTGACTATCCTTAACATTTCTCCCGGTCTCCCGGTATTTGATGAAAATCTCCCGGTTTTCATTAATCTCTAAAAAAAAATCCCTCCATTTAGGGACTTTCTTGATAATGAAAAAAATAAACCCCTTTAAAATAATTTTTTACATCGTTTTAGCACTTTTACTCCATGGTTTGAAAGTTTCCTACTTAATTTCAAACTTTAGCACATTGGAATCTGGCAACATCAGTTCTTGTTTACGTTTGCGATCTCGCTTCGCGCGTTCATGAGTTGCGAAGCAGGGAAGATTTAGGGGGGGGGGGATTTCAAGTTATGATGTCAGTTAGCAAAAAGTCAAAAAACTTTTGAGCAACATACAATTGTGAATTTCTATTTTTGAATTAGTCACCCAAAAGCATCCATCACATATTTTGCGCAATGTTTTGTGTTGACTTCGGCATTGCTCACGCTGGTAAGGTCAAGCAACTTGCATATGATTGTACTTTAAGGGATAAGAAAAAAAATCCCTAAATCCCCTTAATAACGTGGGAAAAAGCGATATTGCCCCACATTGAAAAAGTCTACACTGTTAAAAATTTTCCAGAAAATTTACGGTAATTGTTACTGGCATCCATGTTGCCAGTAACTATTACCATAAAAATCAAATGTTACTGTAAAATTTTACGGTTTCCTTGGTAGGCCGCAGCAACCAATTGGCGCTGGGATCGCTTATTTCTCCGGTAAAAATTACCGTTAAAATCAGCGATGCGTTAGCCCGCCATTTTACAGTAACAATTGCCAGAAAATCTTCCTGAATTTTTAACAGTGTACTGGACTTTTTTCTTTGAATGTTGGCAGAAAGCATTTTTAGAAAAAAAAAAAAAAAAACACACGAAAATGCTTAAAGTTTCATATTACTTCAAATGGGGACGCAGCATTTACTTTACTGCAAGTTCTTCGTCTTATACATTTTCTTGAATTTTGTGTGACATACAGATATTCTACTTGGTACTTATAACAAAAACGATTCTACACATTTGAGATACTATTTACAGTGCAATCTATCTCGCAATATCTGATATCTTGCAATTTTCAGTGATTTATACCCGCAAAACTAAAGCCCTTCAAGATCAGTCATGATTGACTTATTTGACACTTCGCATTTCATCTAGAGTTTCTTTCAATGTAATCGAAGACGCTGCGCTGTAGCAACTTAAAAATTAAGTGCCTTGTCTAGTGGTCCGAGAAGACTGACTCCTGGGTTCGAATCCCTGCCCGGGCAGCATATAAACAACCTTTACTCTGCTAGAGACCATGTAAAAATTTGGAGACTACTGATTGGCTACCCTGTGAAAACATAATCCGTCTTCTGTATAGCTTGTTTTGCACGCTCTGATTATTGTTTCATTTCGAAACAAAACATGTCTTCTAGACATTATGCAAAGAGAGGGAGAGAATTGTAAACATTCAAATGTGAATTTATAACTTCCGAGGAACGAAATTTGTTCATTACGTTGGATGGGGAAAAAACATGGCTGTCACATTAGCGTCGACTGGCCAATCAGGAGTCACAACACTATTATAAGGTTTCTAAGACCCTGTTTATGCAGCAGGATTCAACCCGGCGTCAAAGCGGATTCGCGGAATAACGCCGTTTTATGCATCCAACCCGGCTTCAAGCCGCGTTCAATGCAGGAGGGAATTCCCTCCACCTACATTGAAGGATTATTGGCGGATTTTTCTCACAAGAAATACAATTAAAAGTAATTACTGGGGATAAAGTTCTGTATATGTGTTTCGACAATAAAAATTTTATTTTTAAATGAAATTGAAAACCAAAATAAAACAAATTAATAAAAATAAATCAATTTGAAGCATTTTTTTCAGAAAAAAAGTATAATAAAAGCATATTTCGGAACAGTTGTGAAAATTTCGGAGGAGGTTGGAACCCTAAAAACCCACTCCTTAAGTGCGGCCATGATATTGACAATCATAAAAGGCAAAAATTTTAATTTAGAAATGAATTTAGAAGATCCAGACATATTTTTACACAATTTACTGAACAATGCTAGTTCTCACAATGCTGATCCCCAGTCGAAATTAGTAAAAGTTATTGGATTTGTCACAAGCTTTTTTTAATTAAATTTATGAAATTCAAGTAATAAATTAAAAGGATGAAATAATAGGATTCATATTGAAATATAATATTATTCACAGTGTAGTTGTGATAAGTAATTAACCCATTATGCCCCAAATTTTCAGAAAAGTTCTGCAATATGTTTTTTAATGCTCAATTTAACTATAAAAAAGTCACACACACAAAAAAAGGATATTGTACAATAATTTGATGGGAACGTAAAGGACAATCCATGATTTGATAAAAACGGGTCTTCCCATCAACCTGGTTGCAATCTCCCTTTTATCCACCTTCCGTTTCAACCCCGGGTGAAGCCGGAGTGTGCATAAACAGGGCCTAACTGAGTAAAGGTTGTTTATATGGGCCCGGGCATGATGTACTTTCTTTCTTTTGTGCTTGTCCTCTCTTTGTGTGAATTTGTTGTTGTGTCGTTAATGACTGCTACCCTATAAAGGCGTCCTTATAGCATGTGTGTATTGCAGAAGTGTATTACGGTACAGTTGGAAAAGTGAAGCAGGGCACCCCAAATCACCGGATAACAGTAACAGCAGTAGCAACAACAACAACAAAGGATAAGTACAGAGTGTTTCATAACGGCCTCACCAACTTTAAACCGATATAGCAGCAAAACAGTTACAGATAGAAAACTCGAACAAGTGTTATATTAGGCAGCCAAGTATAAAATATTTTTATACACTAGTTTTCAGAAATAGATTGAAGATCAGACACTGTAGGGCGCTACTGTCCGGCCACGGATTGCATGGAATTTTCAAACGTCCAGATGAGACGAATCTATGTGAATGGGGGGGAAAAGTAAAAATTTGATGCGCGTACTCCGCTCATTTGAATGAGACTCTGCTTCTGCAAAAGCTGACACCGGTAAAAAATAATAGATTCCTCCATTTCCGGCTGTAAAACGGATGTTTGTCTTTCCATACAATCCGTGGTCAGACAGTACAGACACACATTTCATTTAAACAGTGTATGAAAGTGTTTTTAGGGGTGAACAGAGTTTAAATAACATTACGTTGATTTCGATACGACCACCTTTCGTAACAATAACATGATGCAACCGTAGAACGTACGAAGTCACTCGTCTTTACTGAAACAATAGCACATGCCATGTCACTCAAACCTTGCAGAATGACTTAGTTAAACATCTCATAGAATACACTGTGATGTGATTTAACTGGTGTTTAATGAAAACACTTTCATGCACTATGTAAAACATATTTGCAGCTACAGTGCCTTCTGGTGTCCACTCTTGGAACTATTTCTGAAAACCTGCGTATAGAAAATTCTATACCTGTCTATCCAAAGCACCGCTCGTTTCCCCCATTCTATCTTTTACTGCTATGTCATTTCATTTTCTTTTCTCTAAAAATCTGCATAAAGTTTAAGACTGAACTTCGCATTCACCAACGTTTTTTTCTTTTTAACCGACTGCAGTTTTAACATAACACTTTTCCGTGACATGTTGTAGAAACTTCCAATAAGTTTCGAGGTGATGGAAGGACTCACCATCTCGGAGACCTTTCCTCAGGTCTTCTTGAGCCTGAGGACAGCTATTCATAAAGGCAGCTCAAATCCGAAGGACGCCGCTGAAGTTAAAGTGCGGTTTATGTTGGAAAATAGAGTCCCGAAATTTCAAAATCGGGCCCTGGCTATCGGGAGCTTTTGTTGAGCTTCGAGATGGATTAAGGACTCACCGTCTTTGAGACCTTCTCCCAGGTCGTCTTCAGCCTGAAGACGGAGCTGTTCATAAAGGCAACCCAAATCCGAAGGACGCCGTTGAAGTTAAAGGTGAATAAAGAAGACAGATCAGGGTTGTATGGTTTTAACAAAAATTATTTAAAAAAAAATCAACTTTTAGGATGTGGCCTGTGTGAAATAGCTGTGACTTGAGTGAGATAAAGAGTGAATATCACATATTTACCCTGGAAGTTTAGTTTTTAGCCACGCACGTGCAATGGCAAAAATACGTGCAATTGTCACTCTTCGAAACCTCCTTCAATTGCGCAATTCAAGGGAGCCCTGCAGGTTATGTTGGGAATAGTGTAGGTGGGTTAAGGACCCACTTTGAGACCTTCTCCCAGGTCTTCTTCAGCCTGAAGACGGAGCTGTTCATAAAGGCTGCGCAGATCCGAAGGACGCCGTTGAAGTTAAGGGTGAATAAAGAAAACAGATCAGGGTTTTATGGTTTTAACAAAACTTATTTTAAAAAAATCAACTTTTAGGATGTGGCCTGTGTGAAATAGCTGTGACTTGAGTGAGATAAAGAGTGAATATCACATATTTACCCTGGAAGTTTAGTTTTTTAGCCACGCACGTGCAATGGCAAAAATACGTGCAATTGTCACTCTTCGAAACCTCCTTCAATTGCGCAATTCATGGGAGCCCTGCAGGTTATGTTGGGAATAGTGTAGGTGGGTTAAGGGCCCACCGTCTTTGAGACCTTCTCCCAGGTCTTCTTCAGCCTGAAGACGGAGCTGTTCATAAAGGCTGCGCAGATCCGAAGAACGCCGTTGAAGTTAAGGGTGAATAAAGAAGACAGATCAGGGTTTTATGGTTTTAACAAAAATTATTTTAAAAAAATCAACTTTTAGGATGTGGCCTGTGTGAAATAGCTGTGACTTGAGTGAGATAAAGAGTGAATATCACATATTTACCCTGGAAGTTTAGTTTTTAGCCACGCACGTGCAATGGCAAAAATACGTGCAATTGTCACTCTTCGCAACCTCCTTCAATTGCGCAATTCAAGGGAGCCTTGCTGATTATGTTGGGAATATTGTAGGTGGGTTAAGGACTCACCGTCTTTGAGACCTTCTCCCAAGTCTTCTTCAGCCTGAAGACGGAGCTGTTCATAAAGGCGGCGCAGATCCGAAGGACGCCGTTGAAGTTAAGGGTGAATAAAGAAGACAGATCAGGGTTTTACGGTTTTAACAAAAATTATTTTAAAAAAATCAACTTTTAGGATGTGGCCTGTGTGAAATAGCTGTGACTTGAGTGAGATAAAGAGTGAATATCACATATTTACCCTGGAAGTTTAGTTTTTTAGCCACGCACGTGCAATGGCAAAAATACGTGCAATTGTCACTCTTCAAAACCTCCTTCAATTGCGCAATTCATGGGAGCCCTGCAGGTTATGTTGGGAATAGTGTAGGTGGGTTAAGGGCCCACCGTCTTTGAGACCTTCTCCCAGGTCTTCTTCAGCCTGAAGACGGAGCTGTTCATAAAGGCTGCGCAGATCCGAAGAACGCCGTTGAAGTTAAGGGTGAATAAAGAAGACAGATCAGGGTTTTATGGTTTTAACAAAAATTATTTTAAAAAAATCAACTTTTAGGATGTGGCCTGTGTGAAATAGCTGTGACTTGAGTGAGATAAAGAGTGAATATCACATATTTACCCTGGAAGTTTAGTTTTTAGCCACGCACGTGCAATGGCAAAAATACGTGCAATTGTCACTCTTCGCAACCTCCTTCAATTGCGCAATTCAAGGGAGCCTTGCTGATTATGTTGGGAATATTGTAGGTGGGTTAAGGACTCACCGTCTTTGAGACCTTCTCCCAAGTCTTCTTCAGCCTGAAGACGGAGCTGTTCATAAAGGCGGCGCAGATCCGAAGGACGCCGTTGAAGTTAAGGGTGAATAAAGAAGACAGATCAGGGTTTTACGGTTTTAACAAAAATTATTTTAAAAAAATCAACTTTTAGGATGTGGCCTGTGTGAAATAGCTGTGACTTGAGTGAGATAAAGAGTGAATATCACATATTTACCCTGGAAGTTTAGTTTTTTAGCCACGCACGTGCAATGGCAAAAATACGTGCAATTGTCACTCTTCGAAACCTCCTTCAATTGCGCAATTCATGGGAGCCCTGCAGGTTATGTTGGGAATAGTGTAGGTGGGTTAAGGGCCCACCGTCTTTGAGACCTTCTCCCAGGTCTTCTTCAGCCTGAAGACGGAGCTGTTCATAAAGGCTGCGCAGATCCGAAGAACGCCGTTGAAGTTAAGGGTGAATAAAGAAGACAGATCAGGGTTTTATGGTTTTAACAAAAATTATTTTAAAAAAATCAACTTTTAGGATGTGGCCTGTGTGAAATAGCTGTGACTTGAGTGAGATAAAGAGTGAATATCACATATTTACCCTGGAAGTTTAGTTTTTAGCCACGCACGTGCACTGGCAAAAAGACGTGCAATTGTCACTCTTCGAAACCTCCTTCAATTGCGCAATTCAAGGGAGCCCTGCTGATTATGTTGGGAATATTGTAGGTGGGTTAAGGACTCACCGTCTTTGAGACCTTCTCCCAGGTCTTCTTCAGCCTGAAGACGGAGCTGTTCATAAAGGCTGCGCAGATCCGAAGGACGCCGTTGAAGTTAAAGGTGAGTAAAGAAGACAGATCAGGGTTTTATGGTTTTAACAAAAATTATTTAAACAAAATCAACTTTTAGGATGTGGCCTGTGTGAAATAGCTGTGACTTGAGTGAGATAAAGAGTGAATATCACATATTTACCCTGGAAGTTTAGTTTTTAGCCACGTACGTGCAATGGCAAAAAGACGTGCAATTGTCACTCTTCGAAACCTCCTTCAATTGCGCAATTCAAGGGAGCCCTGCAGGTTATGTTGGGAATAGTGTAGGTGGGTTAAGGACCCACCGCCTTTGAGACCTTCTCCCAGGTCTTCTTCAGCCTGAAGACGGAGCTGTTCATAAAGGCTGCGCAGATCCGAAGGACGCCGTTGAAGTTAAAGGTGAATAAAGAAGATAGATCATGGTTTTATGGTTTTAACAAAAATCATTTAAAAAAAATCAACTTTTAGGATGTGGCCTGTGTGAAATAGCTGTGACTTGAGTGAGATAAAGAGTGAATATCACATATTTACCCTGGAAGTTTAGTTTTTAGCCACGCACGTGCAATGGCAAAAAGACGTGCAATTGTCACTCTTCGAAACCTCCTTCAATTGCGCAATTCAAGGGAGCCCTGCAGGTTATGTTGGGAATAGTGTAGGTGGGTTAAGGACTCACCGTCTTTGAGACCTTCTCCCAGGTCTTCTTCAGCCTGAAGACGGAGCTGTTCATAAAGGCGGCGCAGATCTGGAGGACGCCGTTGAAGTTGTGCAGACAGCGGCAGATGTCCGCCACGGCAGCCCACTTTTCGATGATGGACACCCGCACGGACATCATGGTGGCACGCATGATCTCGGACACCACCAGCCTGCTCACCTAAATAAGACGTCGGTGAATATTGTAAATAGAGATTCAAGTTCTCACATACAAGACATTCAAATACTCTCACATTCAAATAAAACTCAAGCTCTCACACCTAATGTAACAGATACATCTGAATTATATCGCACCCCTGGCAGTAGAAGTCACATAATTCAAAAATTTGAAAGAACGTATTGATTTGAAATCTAAATTTAATGCCCTTTTTCGCCACAAAACTCGCAAAGTTATTTTACATAAAGGGCCACGTGGTGGACCATTAACAATAGTGGCACATCATTAAAATTTCATAATTTGTGTGAAAAGTTTTCAAACTTAAGTTTTTTCATTCATTTCTATTCATTCAGCTTTAAAAAAAAATAATAATAGCAGAAAACATAACATCTTGTGAAAGAAAGACGTCGACTGCATATCCCCGAATATTGTAAACAGAGATTCAATCAATTTCTCACTCCTAATACAAGAGATACGTCAGTACTAATTACACTCTATAACAAAGAACTTCAAGCACCAAGAAAAAGTTGTCAGAATGAAACGAAATTGTACATATGTGAGGGTACACTGTTAAAACTACAGGATGCATTCGGCACCTTTCAGGGGAGAAACGCTTGTTCACCAGCGGCACCCAATACGGAGCCGAAATCGCACCTCTAAATAGGGTGAAAAACAGGCACCTTTTAAAAACTAGACAGCCGGAGTGAAAAAAAGGATCCTTCGGAGAGAGAAATGGCACCCTTACTACAGATCCTCCTCCCCCCTCCCCCGTATTGTGTGCGTTTTTAAATACAGTTGTGTACCTTTTTTTTTTTAGTTTTGTTTTGATTTATGATATTCTACGTTTTGGACATTTTTCACATTGAACTCGGTATTGGAAATGATTAAAACATGTAATTACAGCATTTGATCATATTTCAGAGTTTTCAACATAGTTAAGAAGTGCTCATAGCGTTAATTCATCTGATCGTGCTCTAACTCAGTGTTTCTCAACCTCTTTTGACCCACGGGCGCGGTAAAAGCAAATGAAAAACTTTGCGGACCGGTGAAATCTTTATCGTTTTCTTAAAGAATCATAAAAAAAATAATATGAATAATAACTCTGGGGTCGTTAAAAAACATGTGAAAAAATTCAGGGTTCTGATGGTTTTTTTTTTTTTTTTTTTTTTACAAAAAGTAATGTTAAAAATTAATAAAACAATAAATATCTACCCCTTCACTTGTATCAAAGATCTGTCACAAATACGTTATAATTTAAAAACGAGTAATTATTTAAAGCATGTGAGAAATTATACATTTGCTATAACTTGACGTATTCCGAAAATGAAGCATAGCTGTACTTATGGATTATTTAAATGATGAGCCAAAAATATTCAGGGATATTACAATTACGGAAAAACAAAATCGTTTCATAAACGTTAATCAAGAGTAACAAAAGAAAATGCACATAAAGTTTTTCAACAGTTAAATGAAAAACAAAAAGTTAGTTCTAACGCTTTCGAGGACCGCTAACAGGAAATGATTCTAACACTTGAATGAAAAAGCAAAAAAGAGCTAGACTGAGAGAGATTTTTTTTTCGCTAGCTTTATGTTATAATCTACGAAGCACAAGAAACATCTTTATTAAGGTTCTTTTGGTGACTAATAAAAGCTGCTTATCGAGTATTCAAGAAAATAATGACAGATATTTTTAGTAGCGTTTTGAATGATGGAAATTTCACGATAGTAACGATAAACGGGAGCTAGAAGACTAACGGTTACTGAAAAAAATAAATGCACTTTTAAACACTTAACTATGTTTGAAAGCCCTAAAAGCTACAAAGTGATCAAAAGCTGTACTTACTTGTAATTTCGGATAATTAATCCTAGAAAAGTTGGGTTTTAATCCAATAGTGTACTTCATTCAATGTGAAAGACACACAAACGCAATCATCATTTGTCCGCCATATTGAGGTGGTTGAATGTATGTCTAAGGCAAAAAGCGCATGCGCAATGAGTCTTTCTGCGATTGCATGCTGTTCTGGCTCCTCTGCTCTATTTTCTAGCCTGTGTTGCACCTTCAGGCACTAGCTTTCACCTTAGAGGGAATATTTTCACTCGTCTGGAACCCCTGGTTTTAACAGTGTAACATTGATACAGTCAGATCCCGCTACAACGCGATCCGACTTAAGCGAAATGTCTATAACGCGAGTTTTTCATGAGTAATGAATTTTTTAATGCGGACACAAATTACTCGCCTGCAACAAAAAAATTTCCGGAAAAAAACGGCGGAGAGTTAGAATGGGCTTCGTTGACACTAAATATTGGTATTGTGAATGGACTTTCATCCTTTTAACATCACTGAAAGCGGAAGTTCACCGACTGTATTAGTCTAAACAACGCTTTGCTTTAGTTTATACAAATATCCGCTCCGATTCTTAACTTTTTTTTTTCACTTTACATATGAACGTTAATAAAATACATTGATAACATTCTGATCGCGCAGCATAAACCTTCTTCAATTTTTTAAATCACAAATATATTTACCATATCTATACTGTTAAGTGCTATAATAATGCTGTAATGTGTATACTGTAAGTACCATACAACTTTATTTTAAGTTTCACTCCCCCATTAATCACTGATTTTGTGCTAAATTACAAAATTTTATGCCAAATAATAACGCTTTTTCTAAAATACAGAAAAAGTCGTCCTTTGTAAAAGATACTGCAATATATAGTTAATAAATGGTTTGAAACAATGTGAAGGGTTTTTACAAACATCTGAAACAATTGGGTATGCTTATAAAAAATTACTAAACATACCTTGTTCCACAACGCGAAATTCCGATGTATAAGAAAGTTCTAAAAACGGAAGTAGAATGATCATTTGTTACTGTAAAAATCCCAAATAAATGCAACATCTTAGAACCTATTTTTTTTTTCTAGCGTGTAAGACACCCCACCTCAGCTGTTAAGAGTTTAAAGAAACTGTTAACTTACATCGTTGAACCTGCGAGTCATAAGTAAAATATTTGGCGCTTTCGTCGCTTTTTCTGGTTTCATCCACGCCTGTCCCAGGAATTCTCTGGAAAAGAAAATCATTCAGTTTAACACACGCACGTATTTGGCAGTTGCATCTGATACTGAACACCTATGGTATGCTCGAAATGCTTCCATAGGTGATGGGAAATACGGAATAGTGTATCTCTCTGATAAGTACGGAAGAGTAATTGGCGTGGATTTCAGCTGGGTTATTTTCGCAGCAGTTTTGCGAACGTACTCCAACTCAAATTCACGCCAACTACTACCCTTCCATCCCTATTTCCTCCCCAAGATGTAAACATTGTCAAGATCATGGCTCAACTTATCAAAGCCAAAGTATAGTTTAATTTTTCCGAATTTTTATGCATTTAGAATCTTTTTGCAAAACTACTGTAAAAATGACCCAACTGAACTCTAAGTCAAGATTTTGACAATGTTTGCTTCTTTTCGAGATAATGAAGAAAGGCAATTGGCGTAGAATTGAGTAAGAATAGTTTTGCAAAACTACTGCGAACGTTACTCAACTCACTAATAAGTTGATGCATGATCTTCACAATGGTTACATCTCGTTGAGGTAATAAAGAAGGGTAATTGGCGTAGGGTTGAGTAAGAATAGTTTTGCAAAACTACCGCGAAAGTTACTCAACTCAACTCACTAATAAGTTGAGGCATGATCTTCACAATAGTTACTTCTCGTTGAGGTAATAGTGAAGGGTAATTGGCGTAGAATTGAGTGGAGTTATTTTCGCAGAAGTTTTTCAATACCCTTCCCTATTACGTCAACAAGATATAAACATTGTCAAGATCGTGGCTTAGCTTATCAGAGCCACAGTCTAGTTTGATCAATCCATTTGAACTGGTGTTACATTTTTACTCATATATTTCTATTTTTTTCGAGAATTTTAAAATTCGGCTTTTAGTTGTGATATGTTCAATCGTAAAGAACCATTTTGTATCATACTACAGCACCCGACAGACGTTGATCTGTTCGAACTTTGTAAACTGAAAAGTTAAAAAATTTCAATAAAATATCAAGTGTTTGAACCGTTTTTTTTTTTGAAAAAAAGAAAAATAAGTAAAAAGAAAATGATTTAAGCTGCTTGGTGTCAGAATGCGTATATTTATTGCAACTTGATTTATCTAATGCCCACTGAGAGTTGTTTTATTAACTATTTTCCCCCCCGTACTTGATGGTTTGTTCCTTCAGCCATACTCAAAAGATAAAAAGCGTCCTCAAATATTAAGTGTAAAAATATAACTACCAATCTAGAACAAACGGGAAATCCCGCTGCAACATCTCCCATATGAAAAAGAATAAAACAATCGAAAGGATATCGTTTAAAAAAATTATAAAGGTAAAAACAGTTCTCTGAATAAGCGAAAATCATTCATTCCTCTCCCCCTCCCGTTGTAAAATAAACATTGTTCAACTAAAATGACTAAAAACCCTTTAAAAACGAAAAACAATTCTTTGCAATTTGAAATATTTCGCCAAATAAACAAAAAATACAATAAATTACATTAACAGCAGCTTTAAAATGTACACAAATGATCATGCAACTCTATTGTTTATAGCCAAAGTCGCCAAACCACCACGTTACTGTAATCCAGCCGATCAGTGAGTGAAGCCAACTCCGACCGATTAGCAGTCCGATCTTTTGAACGAAAACTTTTAAAAGTTCATATATTGCCTAATTTGTTCTCTCCACCAAAGATAAAGATCTTCCGGTTATATCTCGATAATTGGGAGTCTGGCAATGTTTTTTTCATTGGCGTCAATTTTTGGCTCTAGCGCCTGTGCGAGAGGCATTTTTCGTTGCAAAGCTAAACAAAGAGAACGGAAACATCTATTTACATAGGACTACTATAAATCAGCAGGGTTACCAAAGTAAAGTTAGTGACGCCAAAAATGAGACGACCGCTTTAGATTCTCAATTATCGAAACATTCCCGCTCTTCCACTGCACTGATCTTTTGTGTACAGAACTAGGTATAACTTTG